>NW_026038151.1:0-47500 GCF_023373825.1 Bactrocera dorsalis
CCCTTTGGAATAGAGATGATGCCCTTAGTGTCAACGTAGTCCAGGCCAATGCCAATGAAAAATGCAGCTTTGAAGAGCGCTAAGAAAAAAGTCCACACTCAACAACTTTTATCTAGGACCACGTTTTAACTAAAATAATTCAAAAATCGGATAAAATCGAAATACTCTATATATACTTATGTTCCGGAACTTGCAAGTGCTGCCACTTCACTTTCTTTCCCTTCCCAAGCTTTGTTCTCATTTTCATTTTATTTCCAATTTTACTTTTTCTGTAACTCTTACTTTTGTAATATCAACAATTAATTAAGTCCCTCTTGTCAATGTCTCTAGGCCAATTATAAGTCAGACATTTAATTATTAGTCAGATATGTAAGTTCTTTTCTAAGGATACTCGTCCACTTAAAACACACATTACCTTAAAGAAATCTGCGCTGTGTTCAAAATTAAGAAAGTATTCTCTCGCAGATATGTTTAATATTTGGCCCCTGGTGTGAGCATTTCCTAACAAAGCATCGAGAAATAATATAGTAAACAACAAGCCGGTAAAATACGCCGTTAACGAAAGGTGTTTAAAGGGTCCCCGTGGTCTAAAACGCTCAAATTACGGTGTGTTTCGATTTTTTTAAGGTTTAAAAAAAAGAGCAATCAATTTAAAATTTTTACAGTTTATTTATCTTTATATATATAAATCTTCCGACCGTGTGTTTGCATTTGAACTGCTCCTAAACGGATGGACCGATTTTGATGAAATTTTCTGTGTTTGTTCAAGGAGATTCGAGAATGGTTTAGATTTACAAGTTGGTCCACTGGAAAATGTTTTTTAAATTATTTTTTCATTTTTAATCAATTGGTAATTTTGGAATGTTTGACCGATAGATGGCGCTACCATCGTAGTATCGCAGTATATTCAAACCTTAAATTGGCGTAAACATGCAATAAAGAAAACGATGCCAAAGTAAAAGGCGACATCTGTGGATCAAGTTTTTATATTGAGGACAGAGTTCGCTCTTAAGTAATAAATTGGGTGATTCAATACATCTATGGGTAGCTATAACGTTTTTTTCATACCTGCTAACTATTGGAGGGGGTATCTTGACAGGCAATTTAAAATTGCAAAAGGTCTGGCGTAAAAAATAGCGGCATAACTGAAGTGTTGATAAAAAATTTGAGATATACAGAAATCTTTTCGAAGCATTGCACAGAGCAACACAATATTTAAACGGGAACGATGAATATGTATATGCGTACAATTTCAAACTAATCCTTCCTGAAAAATAATAAAATTGCTAAATATTGGGAATGGTAGAATAGAACTGCAATCAAATACACAATGCAATGAATTACAAGTGGTTCATTTATCTTTCGATGAATAATATACCACGGGCATCCCAAAAGACTGACCTTGCCAGCCGATGTTTTATGTCTTTCCACGCTTAAGAACCGTTTCTTAATATGCAGTCCACCAGGCTGACAATCGATTGGACTCGATTGATTTCAATGATGCACAGTCCAAATTCAATAGTATTTTTACCCCAAAAACCAATTCTTTCTTAACGCACGAAATGCTTTTTGATTAATTTTTGTTGCTTCATCAAAAATGCGATTATTCCTTAACTAATACTTATAATCTAACTAATAGAAATCATATAGATGGTATTAGTAGTACTATCTATGTATCAGCCACAGTAAAACGTAAGCGGGTCCTCTGTAAACTTATGAAAAGTACAAAAATATGTTTTCTTAAAAAAAAAAATTTTAACAATACTAAAAATGGCGTCCAAAAAAAGCTATCTTAAAAAATGACTCCCGGTGCAGTTGTTGATTTTGATTCTTCTGAACATCTGAATCATAAAAACGAAATAAATTATTAATCAGTAGGAGTGCAGCTATCGCAGGGACTACAACCAAAAAAAAAAAAATTGAAAATTACAAAAAATTTTGCGTTTCTGAAGTTCAGATTCTGAAAACAGCTATTTTTGGACCAGTTTTAGATCGAAAAAAATCGAAGTTCTTAAAATTAAAATTGATATTGATAGATATTGACCTTATAAATACCATATTAAAATTTCAAGTGATTCGGATGGATAGTTTTTTTTCATCAACGGCACGCCAAAAAAAATAGTTTTGAGATAAATGAGTTTAAAGTGTGGGCACACAGATATGGCACCTCTGTTTTGTCAGTTATTCATTCTCTGTACATTCTTGGAATTTCAATTTCCACTGAATTCCTAATTCTTAATTTATACTTTTAAGAAGCTTCACTCTTTATCCAGACGCCAACGAGAATACAAGTGCTTATTAAATAAATATTTGTAACTTTTTAATAATTGTGGTGTTTCATTCGCCACATAATTGGTGACCCCGACGACTGAACAGCACGCCATAATTGGTCCAACTACAGTGTAACTACACTACATCACCTTGCCGCCCAGTTGCATTTACGAGGCCGCGCAACTGCAACTGGCGCAAACGGCCTACGCAATACGCCACCTGTACGCCCACGGCCTCAGCAGCGGACAAGAAATCCAATGGGCGCCCAGCACCGATCTTACGGACCTCTCGCCAGCCATCATCGAAGCGCCAGCCATCATGCAGGCGTCAGCCGCCGGTGATGGTACCACAACCTACTACGTTAGCAATTTGTATCAGCCCAAGTTGATTGCCACCACCACCGGTATATCGGCGCATTCGGCTGGTACAGCGCAACAACATGGCCATAGCCATCAACAACAACAACAGCAAAAACCAACACGTACAAATGCAATCGCATTTGTAACAGCAACACCCCAACAACAGCGCAGTAACAGCAACAACAGACGATACAGCTGCAGTTGCCGCTTCAACAGCTATATAAGTAAAACTTAAATCTTAATCACTATCTTTTCAATAGGACCTGTTGCTGGAGCAACGCACATAAGTACAGTACCGCTTATCTACCAGCAGCAACAGCAAGCACCACCACCACCGCCGCAAACTTTGTAGCAGCAGCAATTCATCATCATAATCTTGCTAGCAACAGTTCCTCCATATCCTGATGTACGAACTACCCAACTTCTAACCTCATCATCAACCAACATCACAACCTCCGACCACATAACAATTGTCGCAGGCACTACGAGCCGTCATCATGCAACACGCACAACCAAAAATTACGCTACAACCACTGCAGCACATGTCAAGGGTACATATGATCGACATCATTTAGAGTCCACAATGTATCGCTTCATCTGCAGTGAATTCGGCTCAACGCACTTTGCATCAGTCGCAGCCTCCACGCTACAAGCAACACTATCAAGTGCACAACAGCACAATCAACCCTCGCGCAGGTTGCCAACCGGCCGCTGCGCTACGCTACGCGCTATGAAACACATCGCCAACTATTCATTTACGACCGCACATCGAGTACGAAATTCCTCGTCGACAATGGCACGGATTTTGGCAACTCGGCTTTCTCGTAAATAGTAACTCCTTTTCGACTGCAAGCTGCAAACGGTAGCAAAGTCGGAACCTACAGGGATAAGGCGCTCAACTCAGTCTCGCACGTTTAGGCTCCTATGCAACCGTCATAGTCCTAACCGAGAACTGCACAAATATCCAATCGGTCGCTTGTAGACCCTAACCCAGTCTCGCACGTTTAGGCTCCTATGCAACCGCCATAGCCCTAACCGAGAACTGCACAACAACCACTTAACCATACCAATTGGCCAGTGACAACAGTACGCCGCACAGCCGTACTCTCACCGAGCAAATAAATTCGCAACAACCACTTAACCATACCAATTGGCCAGTGACAACAGTACGCCGCACAGCCGTACTCTTACCAAGCAAATGAATTCGCTACATACATCAACCAGCCTAACTGCACCAAGCACCCGGACTAGGATCTAATAAGGAACTCAACCTTAAAAAAGTCCACCAGGACTTTATTTGGGGGGAGTACTGTGGGCACACAGATATGGCAACTCTGTTTTGTCAGTTATTCATTCTCTATACATTCTTGGAATTTCAATTTTCCACTGAATTCCTAATTCTTAGTTTGAATTTTTAGAAGGCGTCACTCTTTGTCTAGACACCAACGAGAATACAAGCGTTATTACAATAAATAGTTTTAGATTTTAAATAAAAATAATTGTGGTGTTTCATTCGCCACAAAAGTATCATTCATCGAGCCTTTCTACCGCGCGCTACCTGCTAAAATTATGTGAATATCTCCAATTTTACAGTATATTGTAAAACTTTCGAACTATCCAAAAAAAAAATCGATTTTTGAAAATTCTAGACCACCGGGACCCCTTGAGAAAGCGGTCCTTGGGACATACTTATTGATAGAGTGGTGCTCTTTCATAAAATAAGTATATTATTTAGCGAATTCGCCACTTTTTCCATTGCGTCATTTAATATGTAATAAACTTTTTATATATTTTTCAAGAAGAAAAAAATACGTACATATACGCAGTGGTGTGTTTGCAAAATAATTGCGATATTAGACTATCTATATTAGAATTAAGTGTTTATGTTATTGTACACCAAAAAAGCATAGGTTAAGAACTCGATGTCAATATGGTCGAGTTTCAATACAGGAATGTAGTACATATCCATATAAGTTACGTATACGCCATGTGTACTAAGGAGTACTCCTTAATCCCATCATGCTATATGATATCCATTTGCAAACGAACATTGAGCCGTAAAACTACTTTTTCGTTACACTTACCTTTTTATCTATTTGGAAAACTTCATTTGCCCATGAAAGTACACGGGTTTAGGACATTTCAGCTTTCAAAAGACGACGACCGATATTCTCAAGAGCATTCCGAAAAATGACCTTAAACACTCATTTTAAATGCTAATTGACCGGGTTGTATCAGCACAAAGCACAAGGAAACTATTTTGAATAAAAAAAATATAACTTTTGAAAAATATTAATTTTTTGTTTTTTTTTTTTAACAGTCATGTTTCTTTGCGACAGACCTTGTTATACGGAATATTTCTATAACATTATTGACTTAGACTAGCCTTGTTAGCCGCTAGATCAAAAGGTTTTAAATAAGTATAAGTTAACACATGACTCCCACGTCATGACTTCCACTTCACATCACTACGCTAGGGAACATGCGAGATCAGCAGTTTTGCCCATCAACGCTGAAGTCATCATGCTCCCACGCCAGTTGGCAGCGCTCGCAATTTGATGCTAGCTGCCAACAGACTAAACTTTATTTGCTGACCACAACGTATCAACAGCTGCGGTTCTGTAATTCATAGAATTAAGATATCATAGGTAGATGTAAGTTCATAGAATGGTTAAGCGATAAAATTATAAGCAAAATAAAGTCAGTTAGTCTTTAGCAGCCAACCCATCAAGTTTCAATTTATTTCAAATGCATACTTTGAATAAGCAAACATAAAAACGCATACGCATATACAACAAAAACGCAACTGGTGCAAAGGGACTAATTCAACTGGCGCCCAACGCAGTACAAAAGGACATAGAATCCTGAAAAAAAGGACACCACCCCACCTACAAAAGGACATAGAATCCTGGAAAAAAGTACACCATCCCACCTACAAAAGGACATGGAATTCTGGAAAAAGGACACCATGCTGAAACTCTTAGTGTAAGAATTATAATTAGTAAAACAGTGAAAAACTTGTTCAAAAAGCTTGTTAACAAAAGTGAATAGTTATTATTAAACGTTTTATCATAAAAAAAGGTGAAATAAGTTCAAAATGAACGAAACACAAATTAGGGAACTATTTGAAGCATTTGCAAGTAAAGTTACACAATCGGTACAAGCAAACATAAATGAGATAACGGAAAGAGTGAGCAAGTTAGAAATACCAAATCAAGTAAAAGAATACGAACCAATTTCCGTAGTTAGTGGTGTGACTTGCGAAGAGCCTTTAGACATTGTTAAAACATTACCTGAATTTAACGGGGACGAGACACGTTATGTTTCGTGGAGGCAAGCGGCATTTGCCGCACACAAACTATTTGCGCCCTATAGAGGTAGCTCTAAATATTATCAAGCCGTTGCAATTGTAAGAAACAAAGTTGTAGGTCGGGCTGATGCCACGTTGGCCTCCTTTAACACGGTATTAAATTTTGAAGCTATAATAGCCAGACTTGACTTCGCGTTCGCGGATAAGCGACCAATTTATCTAATAAAGGGTGATTTTTTAAGAGCTTGATAACTTTTTTTAAAAAAAAAACGCATAAAAATTTGCAAAATCTCATCGGTTCTTTATTTGAAACGTTAGATTGGTTCATGACATTTACTTTTTGAGATAATTTCATTTAAATGTTGACCGCGGCTGCGTCTTAGGTGGTGGTCCATTCGGAAAGTCCAATTTTGGGCAACTTTTTTCGAGCATTTCGGCCGGAATAGCCCGAATTTCTTCGGAAATGTTGTCTTCCAAAGCTGGAATAGTTGCTGGCTTATTTCTGTAGACTTTAGACTTGACGTAGCCCCACAAAAAATAGTCTAAAGGCGTTAAATCGCATGATCTTGGTGGCCAACTTACGGGTCCATTTCTTGAGATGAATTGTTGTCCGAAGTTTTTCCCTCAAAATGGCCATAGAATCGCGAGCTGTGTGGCATGTAGCGCCATCTTGTTGAAACCACATGTCAACCAAGTTCAGTGCTTCCATTTTTTGGCAACAAAAAGTTTGTTAGCATCGACCGATAGCGATCGCCATTCACCGTAACGTTGCGTCCAACAGCATCTTTGAAAAAATACGGTCCAATGATTCCACCAGCGTACAAACCACACCAAACAGTGCATTTTTCGGGATGCATGGGCAGTTCTTGAACGGCTTCTGGTTGCTCTTCACCCCAAATGCGGCAATTTTGCTTATTTACGTAGCCATTCAACCAGAAATGAGCCTCATCGCTGAACAAAATTTGTCGATAAAAAATTTTCGAACCGAACACTGATTTTGGTAATAAAATTCAATGATTTGCAAGCGTTGCTCGTTAGTAAGTCTATTCATGATGAAATGTCAAAGCATACTGAGCATCTTTCTCTTTGACACCATGTCTGAAATCCCACGTGATCTGTCAAATACTAATGCATGAAAATCCTAACCTCAAAAAAATCACCCGTTTAGAACAGGAGTTATCGACTTTAAGACAAGGCCCCTCCAGTGTCACCAAATTTTATGAGGAGGTAGAGAAAAAAGTAACTCTTCTCATAAACAAAATAATTAGGTCTCACGAGGGAAATTCCGAACTAATTTCATCACTTAACGACAAATACCGTAGTGACGCGCTTCGTGTTTTTATATCTGGGTTGAATAAACCATTATGTAATATCTTGTTTTCTTCAAAACCAAGTAACTTGCCTAGTGCACTGGCATTAGCCCAAGAACTTGTGTCAAATAATGCCCGATATGCTTTTGCAAACGCTTTCGAAAACTCCCAACACAAGATACAAAGATACAATTACTCTCCGTACTACCAAAGTGCATCTAATACAACGAATCAGGGAAATAATAAAAATCAAACCCCTGTGCCAATGGAGGTTGACCCAAGCACTTCCCGTTTTGTAAGGAGAACACCGGGTAATACTTCTTTCCAAAACGGCAAGGCAGTAAATAACTACAATAGAAGCAGATCAAATGTTTTTAACGGTTTAGGGGAAAGCCCAACACAGGTTAAAAACAGGCCTGCCGATGGTACACAGCAAGTACCCAACAAAATGCAGAGTATTAACCACGTCGAAACAGACGAATGCAATTTTTTAGATTAGAATCGCGGCTGCCATATATAGAAAAGCGCTTAAAATGGCAAGCTGCTTAGATTTCTCTTGGACACAGGTAGTGCCAAGAATTATATTAAGAAGGTAACATTTTTAAAAGGGATTAAAAAGCTTGGGAAACCGTTTATCTTAAAGACAATAAACAGTAAATTGATCATAGATCAAAAATGTCTAATAAACGTGTTCCACAAGTACTCGTACTTTTATATTTTACCCGAACTTCAATCGTTCGATGGTATTATAGGATTTGATTTTCTTAAACAAATAGGTGGAATTATTGATACAAAAAACGAAAGACTTACCTTTAACAACGACATAGAACCGTTTTAAAATTTAGAAGTCTCGCGGAGGTGAATCAATTGGAGATAGAGCATTATCTGCCTTCATATGTAAAGGCCAGGTTTTACGAAATATTAAGTAAAAATGAGAAAGTTTTTGCGGACCCAAACGTCAAATTAACGTACAATACAAATGTAATAGCTACTATAAGCACATCGACGGACGAACCCGTTTATAGTAAAAGCTATCCTTACCCATTGGCGGTAAGTGAATTTATTAATAAAGAGATTAATGAATTATTAAGAAACGGAATCATCCAACCTTCCAAGTCACCCTATAATAACCCTGTATGGGTAGTGGACAAGAAGGGTATAGATGACAACGGCCAAAAAAAGAAAAGACTGGTCATAGATTTTAGGAAATTAAATAACATAACAGCCAATGACAAATATCCCATACCGGATACCTCTGTTATCTTATCGAATTTAGGCAAGGCCAAGTTTTTCACTACGCTAGACCTCAAAGCGGGTTTCCACCAAATTCTACTGCACGAAAAAGATAGGAAAAAAACAGCTTTTAACATCAATAATGGAAAATACGAATTTTGTCGAATGCCATTCGGCCTCAAAAATGCGCCAAGTATTTTCCAACGAACCATAGATGATGTGTTAAGATCCAAAATAGGGAAAACATGTCATGTCTATGTCGACGATATAATAATATATTCGGAAAATGAAAACGAACACCTAAAACATTTGCAAGAAATTTTAACTTTACTAAATAATGCAAACATGAAGGTAAATTTAGAAAAATCGAAGTTTTTTTAGAGAAGAAACTGAATTTTTTAGGATTCGTGTATCAAAGGATGGGCTTAAAACTTCACCCGATAAGGTGAAAGCTATCCTTCAGTACAAAGAACCGAAAACTGTTCGAAGTCTCCGAGCGTTTTTGGGTCTGACAGGATACTATAGAAGATTCATTAAGGGGTACGCTGACGTAGCAAAACCTCTCACAAAATTCCTGAGGGGTGTAAATGGCAATGTAAGCGCAAACCAGTCGAAGAAAATATCCGTTGAATTAGATATAGAAGGACGAAAGGCATTTGAGAAACTAAAAGAAATTCTTACGTCCGAAGAAGTAATACTTCTCTACCCAGATTTCAATAAGCCCTTTGATCTGACGACTGATGCGTCATCTCAGGCTATTGGTGCGGTCTTATCACAAAATAAACGCCCAATCACATTCATTTCAAGAACACTGTCTAAAACAGAAGTCAACTATGCAGTAAATGAAAAGGAATTACTGGCTATAGTGTGGGCTATAAAAAATTTAAGAAATTACTTATATGGATGCAAAGGACTCAATATTTTTACCGATCACCAACCTCTCACATTTTCAATGTCTGACAAAAATCCAAATACAAAAATAAAAAGATGGAGAGCTTTTATAGAAGAGTTCGCCCCAACATTTTTTTATAAACCTGGCAATTTAAATATTGTAGCAGACGCTCTGTCAAGGCAACACTTAAATCACCTAACTGAGTCCTGTTCCCATTCCGAAATTTCTTTAACAAATACAATTAAAATAATACAAACTCCCTTAAATAGTTTTAGGAACCAATTAATAATAAGTAAACGCGATAGTAACAGTAAAAAGACAAAAATTTTGTTCCAGAAACACATTCGACATGAGATAAACTTTACGGATGAACAAAATCTTATAAAATTACTAAAAGAAACAATTAATCCTGATGTAGTTAATGTACTTCACTGCGAAGAAATTGATCTCGGAGAGATACAACAAATACTATTAAAGAATTTTTCAGGTATTAAATTCGTGTACACTCAGAAAATTGTGATTGATGTAACGATCAAGAAGAAATTTTAGTTACTGAACACAACAGGGCACACAGAAATGCAAAAGAAAATTATAAGCAAATAACAGAAGATTATTTTTTCCCAAAGGTTAACCGAGCTCATTAAGTCATGCAAGACCTGTTTACTCTCAAAATATAATAGGAAACCAGACAGACAAAAAATTGAAGAAACTCCTATTCCAACTTATCCAGAGGAAATTTTACATATACATAGATATTTACTCGACGGCAAAGAATTCATTCTTGACATGTGTCGATAAATTTTCCAAATTCGCAGTAGTAAAAAAATTAGAAACACGCACAATTATTGATATAAAAGTAGGCATTATGGAAATATTAAACATATTCCCTAAAACGAAGATTATAGTGTGTGACAACGAGCCAGCACTTAAGTCAGAAACAATTAAAAATTACATTAAAAATAACCATAATATACAGCAATATGAGGTCCCACCTTACCATAGCAAGTCAAATGGTCAGGTGGAGCGATTCCATAGTACACTCACAGAAATTGGTAGATGCATAAAAAACGAAGGGAACTCAAGTGATGTCGTGGAAATAATCTTATTAGCAACCATTAAATATAACAATTCAATTCATTCGGTCACAGACTATAAGCCAATAGATATAATTTATGGGAAAGAAATATCACATAAGGATATAGAGGAAAAACTTAGGAAAAAACAGGCAAATGATTTAATATTTCATAATAAAAAAACTAAATATAAAACATATAAAAACGGAGATATTGTCTACGTTAAAGTAAATAAACGGCTAGGAAATAAGTTATCAAATATTTACGTAGAGAAAGTAGTTCAGGAGGATTTAGGTACAACTGTTAAAATAAGCGGAAAAAAAGTTCATAAAGACAATATTCGTTAATTTCAGGTTCTGGCTTACAATAGCTTCGGCAAAGATAATAGACTACTCTAGCTCGTTCTATATACCTATAGAGGATGGAGAAGTCGCAACTTATAATGACACAAAATTTCTCATACACAAAACGGAGCTAAATAATTTTGTAAAAATGGCCTATGATAATCTCCACATAGCAGAACGTTTCTCATATGCAGAACTACAGAAAACAATAGAAATAGAGTCGCAACAAGTAATAAGACTAGTAAATATGTTGACTTTACATCATAGGTATTCAAGCAGTATAAATTTACTAGGATCGGCACTTAAGTTTGTCGCCGGTACATCGGATTTTTATGATTTCAATGAAGTAAAAATAAAAACTGAGGCATTAATAGAATCCAATAACGATCAGTTAATAATAAATGCAGAAATCACTAACAAAATCAATCAGATAACGGAAAGCATAAATGAACTAAAAAATGATCATGGAATAACAAAAGAGGATAACATTTTTGAACTTATTTCACATAGAAATAATATTATCATATTAGAATTAGAAAATATTATTTATTCAATAATGTCGATTAAAATGGATGTAGTTAACCCACTTTTATTAACAGACAATGAACTAATAGATATAAATGCAAGCTTAAAAGATAAAATTAGCATAACAAGTATACTAAGTAATTCTAAACTTAAGGTAATGCAGAATAACGAAACGATATACTTCATAATACAGTATCCCATAGTAAATGATTTTTATCAGAAATTTCTTATTGAGCCTGTAATTCGAAAAGACAAGATACTACAGTTAGACTACAGAACCGTTGGAAAGAGAGGAGGACACTTTAAATTATTAAAAAATTGTAATAATAAAACAGTCATTAATTTTTGTCAAATAGAAGATAAACCGAATTGTTTATTAGATCTGCTCAACAAAAACACAGCGCATTGTAACATTAGTTATGCTAAAAACTATAAAAAAATCGACAATGTAAGAGAGGGCATAATAATATTAAATAATGATAAATTTATAATACAAGATGGATTTAATGAAAAAATAACTATAAATGGAAACACATTTAGTAATATTTGAGGATAAAAGTAACAATCAACAATACAATTTTCGAAAACAAGGAACACAGAGCTTATGACAAACATAGAGCACCCCGGTTTACAGAAATTAAACATAGTAAAAGAGTTGGAAGAACTAACCTTGGAAAACATTGACCAAATTGATATTAAAAACATTAAAAGAATATCAAACATAAACCAAAAGATAGAAACAAACCACAGTAGCATGAAGATAATTTTATGCGTTGTCATAATGATTCTATTCATCATCCTTATTGCAAAATTTTGTAAACGTACAACGATTAACCTTATAATGAGGAGGCAAACTCAACAAAGTAATGACATAGTCATTGAAGAAATATTGAGGCAGGTCAATGCAAATGATACAAATAACAGCGAATAATCGCGGACGATTATACTTAAGAGAGGGAGGAGTTAACACATGACTCCCACGTCATGACTTCCACTTCACATCACTACGCTAGGGAACATGCGACATCAGCAGTTTTGCCCATCAACGCTGAAGTCATCATGCTCCCACGCCAGTTGGCAGCGCTCGCAATTTGATGCTAGCTGCCAACAGACTAAACTTTATTTGCTGACCACAACGTATCAACAGCCTGCGGTTCTGTAATTCATAGAATTAAGATATCATAGGTAGATGTAAGTTCATAGAATGGTTAAGCGATAAAATTATAAGCAAAATAAAGTCAGTTAGTCTTTAGCAGCCAACCCATCAAGTTTCAATTTATTTTCAAATGTATACTTTGAATAAGCAAACATAAAACCGCATACGCATATACAACAAAAACGCAACTGGTGCAAAGGGGACTAATTCAACCTTGTATACCAGGCTTGAATTTGAATTTTCGTTTTTCTGTTTAAACTAAAAGCCTTCCGTTTACTCTTCTTTTCGTTCTATACAAGAGCAATCACCGATTCTTCGTATCTTTTATCCAGTCCCTACTATAAAACGAAATGTCCTGTTGTTTTCTACGCCCGCCATACTGCTTTATTCATACTCTGTGTTAAGAAAAAAATATTTTTCAATGGTTTTTTTTCCGTACCAACGCCAGTCCGCTGTCTTTTGTTGATTTTAAGCATTGTTCAGAAAAATTGATATGCTTTTAAAAACCTGACTTACCTTTGCGATTGCAATAGGACAACTACTTAGTTTGAGATGTAAATGGAAGCATTCACATACGTATATTTGTAGTTGTTTTTACTTTGTACTGCTTTGCATTCTAGGCAGGTTAAAGGCACTTGAGTTTCCTTTCATTCGGATTTACTACACACAGGGTACTCGGCGAGTGCTACTATTGTTTTTATGCATGTATGCAACTTACTCAGTTTTTGAGCTTTTTCTTCATTTTCATATTTTTTTTGTTCCCATATTTCTTTCCGTTTTTCCTCAAATGCAATTTTGGGCGCGAAGTCTTGCAATTATAACAAACAAAAATTTTCTAATCAGGATAAGTGTGGTTGAAATTCATTTTCCATATCACTCTCTTTTAACGGGATGATTTCCTAATGCCAGTACATATTGGAGATGGAGGCAGATTCTTCATATGCGTCATTGAATTTAAGTTTATTATTAGGTGTATTTATTAGAATGGATTAATTGAAATATAAATTGCTATATGGCTAAATGGGTATCAGCCTTCCCAGCTTCTGCCCGTCAACATCATCCCACACATCTACGTACATATGCAAACACTGATTCGTCCACATTCCCCACACTCATCATCACTTTCTTCACATCATCCACCACGTTCTAACACACACACAAGGACATCAAACACCAACATCTACTTTCACAGGCACCAACATCTACTTTCGCCGAAGACATGTACAAAAAGGACGGACACCTGTTTAACCATCATCATTCTGGCGCTAACGACTTCGGTCCGATCAACGACGTTTTTTCCTTTTTGGCGAACATCCACCATATTCCCCGAACATTATCGTTAATTTGATACATAATATTATATACCATTTTGCTAATTAAAGATTTTACTTTTTTCCACCAATCATTGTGAGCAAATCGTTGAGAAAAAAAAAAAAAAAAAATTAAAGTGCATTTATTATACATAAGGAAGTGGCGAGCCTCTTGGGTTAGGTCTAAAATATATCTGTGTCTTTATACTTTGGAAAGAAATACACGGTGAGTGCGTAAAGGGTGGTCCACAAAACATTACATGGTCCTTCGAGCCTAACAGAAAGGCACTACGGAAACTAAGAGAAAAAAAAACAAAAAATATACTTAACTTAAACAAATAATAATAATTAATAATAATTAAATCTCAAAACTTAAAATAAAGTGTGGTGGAAATTAAAGTGATCGAAAAACTTAAACAAAAAATAAAAGTAATCTATGAACATAAAAGCAAGTGAAAGGAAATTAATATACATATTATATACATAATACAAAGAAAAGAAAGTGTCAGTGACATTAGTACAAAGTGCTTGGTACACAAAAGCACAAAATAGAGCATACATAGCTCACTTAATAAAAGAAAAAAACAAAAAAACCAAACGGGCGCGAACTAAATTGAAATAACTACAACTAACTAAAAAAAACAAACACACTCACAATAATTTATACGGGCGCGAGTTCTAACAAGAATCAAAAACTAAAAACAAAAAGGGAAAGAAAGCAGATAAGAGAAAGGGAAAAGAGCTGGCATACAACGAAGAGGAGAAACTGGACAACAAACTCACTGATCGGTACAACCCAAAAATCCCTAAGGGAAATCAAAGTGAGTTGTATCGTTTCCATTTTTTGGTTTTGATTTATGTATATATGTATGTATGCTAGTAACTACGGTTGCATATAAAGCCGTTTAAGCATTAAGCAACGTTTTATTAAAACGGATATAAAATACTACGGTATAAATTAAAACCCGATATTAAAAAAAAAAAAAAAAAAAAATTGTTATTATATCGCCTACGCATGCTTACTTTTGTTTATGCAAAACTCTCACCAAAAAGAGAATATTATCGCAGTATTCAAGTATTTACTTGTAAATTTCCCGGCAATAATACTCCCTCTGCTTCTTAAAGCAGAAAGCGGGATTGCTCAAATTAAGCAATAGGAGCAATAAAAAATTCTTAAGAAAGCATCAAAGAGAGAGAGCATAAACATACATATATACATACATATTTTAAAATATCACTGTTAATAAACATTAACACATACGATAAATTATTTATATACATACAAACTAGTATATACTCACATTTAAATGCAGAGGTTAAATACCTGCATATTACAATTTCTATTTCTTCGGTTTATTCTTACCGCCAAATTTAAATTTCTAGACATACTTTTTGTACATACATAATGGCATACATGCGGTCATAGTTATACAAGTATATACAAACTACAAAACATATATCCCACATATAGGATATAATATTAATATTATTATTAGGATACACATTAAAAAAGTTATAATAAAAACTTTAAATTTAAATTCTTCTTTTAAATTTATTTCACAAAATAAACTGTGTGTAATTTAAAACAAATTAACAATTTTCTTCTAAAGAAATACAGGTTTATATAAATAAACCATATATGTATATTACGGGGATATGAAACATACAACACACATACATATATTCACAGTCGTAATAGGCAAACAAATTTAATAAAATACCTCTCTCCCGGAGAAGAAGAAAAAGAGAAGTGCAATAACACGAAAACATACGGGCAAGCACAGAGAACCGCACATACATACTTATATAAAAAAAGGTATTGACCCATTCCGTCACAAACGTACGAGGGCATACAAATAAATCCGGACAAAGAAAAAAAAAAAATACTTGTAATACAAAAAATAATATTATTATAATAATATTATTATATAGTATTTTAATAAATTATAATATATAATTTATATTATAATAATAAACATCAATAATAATAAACGTATACGCAAGTAAACACAACGGCGAGTAAAAAAAAAAGCTATAAACGCGATTTTATTAATTTTTATACGAAATAAAAAACTCTTATTTAACTAAAAGAGTTCTCGGTTAATTAAGTTCTCAGTATACACTGAAAGAAAATATACACAAATATTTTACAAATTTACATTTTCTAAATGAATATAGATTCAAAAGAATCTAAAACATCTCAATTCCTAAAAATTCCAAAAATGATTACTGACGATAAGAGTCCATGTACACCTGCAGAAGCTACACGCTCTAAGCAAGGTGCTACAAAACAAAAGAGGGGGAAAGACATAACATTCTCCAAATTCATTTCTGAGAGCGACTGTCTCATAAAATATTGCACTCGATTTGCTTCTTCGCCGATTCAAGACAATTCTGAATCGGCGCTAGAAATAAAAAGCCAAACGATTGAATTTTTGGACACGTCTCCAAGCTGCATATGACGCAATTGTAGATACTGACGATTCAGATCTACCAGAAAACTTTAAATCTTCTGCATACGCCAAATTTGAAAACTGCTTAGACCAGTATGAAGATACAAAGATTATGATCGCAGATCAACTAAAACTCATAAAATCAATTGCACCTGCTCCCCACAGTAGAGTAGAGTTACCACAATTGCAAGCCCAAGAGGCAACAGGCATTCATCTCAAAGTGCCAGCGTGCGATACAGAAATATTCCATGGAGGTTATGAACAATGGCCGTCCTTCCGGGACATGTTTACTGCCGTGTACATAAACCATCCAAAACTATCGCAAGCGCAAAAATTGTATCATCTCCGATACAAGACAAAAGGTCAAGCAGGCGTAATAGTAAAACAGTTCGCATTGAGTGATGACAATTTCAATTTGGCTTGGGAAGCTCTGAAAGCCAATATGAAAACAAAAGAATATTGGTCGACAAGCAAGTAACCATACTCATGAACTTGCCGAAAATTCAAAAAGAAACAAGTGAAGAATTCATAAAATTAGAATCCACTGTTTCAAATTGTTTTGTCTGTTCTAACGACACAAAATGTTCCCACAGACAGTTGGGATCCTATTCTGGTAAACGTATGCACCGCAGCATTACCAGAAAAATCATTACTTCTATGGGAGCAATCGCTCTCATCAAGAAGAGACTGCCCAACGTGGCAGCAAATGAAAGATTTCCTAACTGCCCAATATGAAATTGCGGAAAGGGTAGATAAAAAAAACAATCAGAACTAAAAAACGTTCAACTCGACTTAAATCGAAGCTTCAATAGACCCCAAGCGAAGCAACAATAACTTAAACAGAAGCTTTTTCAAAGCAGCAATCGTTTCACATCTGAACAAAGTAAATTCACGTCCATGCGAACTATGTTCTGGAGGGCATAAGTTAAAAGCTTGCGAAAAAATTTAAAAAAATGAATGTCACTGAAAGGAACAACTTTGTCAGGTCAAAAAGACTCTGTACAAACTGCTTGCCCTACTCACACAATCTTAATACTTGCGAAAGAAAATTCAATTGCGTATATTGCCACACAAGGCATCATTCTATGTTACACCTCAATAACTTTCCCGCCTTTTCAAAAAAAGTCTGCAACAGCAACTCCCGAAACCAAAACTCCGGTAATTTGCCAAGAGACACCATGCTGTTCAAAGGTATTAAAAACTCAAACGCTTCACAGCGAAAATCATACTAGAGTACTACTACCCACAGCAATTGTCTCAATCCTCAATCGAACATCGAGGAGCACTGTTCAAACTAAGAGCCCTAATAGAGCAAGGATCACAACGATCATTCATAGCGTCTAGGGCACAAAATAGGCTAAAACGGCCAACAAAACATGCAAACTATGAAATTACAGGAATGAGCGGACGAGTAGTACAAAACTAAAATAAAATAAAATCTGCCCCATTACCCTAATTTCTCCCCAAGCGGAAAAGCGCATTCAAGCAGAAGCTATAGTCTTTCCGCAACTTACGAACATGCTTCCAAGCTATCATATAAATAGCAGGCATTGGGATAACATTTCACATCTGACTCTAGCAGAATCCCAACTGCAACACCCCCGCTCAAATAGACCTTCTATTAGGCAGCGATTCTCATATTGCAAATTATACTTGAAGGTGTTGAAAAAATTTCGGGAAACACTACTCTCGCAAAATAGCCATTTTCGGATGGGTCCTAAGTGGACCTAGTTGCGGAACCAGTCACAGCCATGACAACTCAAGTTGAGGAAATCTCAAACGAGTACCTCAATTCACAATTGAGAAGATTTTGGGAGGTAGAAGGAACTCCCCCCCCATTCCAATTACAACACCTGAAGATCAGTATTGTGAAGACCTTTTACAAAGCCACAACTACTCGATCAGATAATGGTCGGTATGTCCGTAGCGACTACCAATAAAACAACAATTTCCAGACACACTCGCCTTAGGTCACTCTCGCACCTCTGCAATACAGCAGTTTCTAAGTATGGAGAAAAGCCTACTTAAAAAGGTGAGCTTAAACAAGTTTATGATGGTGTCGTTTGATGAATACCTTCATTTAGATCACATGGAGGAAATAAGCCCATGTGTGAAAAAATCATAAAAGGCAAATATTACTCTTTCTACTTGCCACATCATGCAGTAGTAAAGCCCTGAGAAGAAAACAACAAAAGTTCCGAGTGGTCTTCAATGCAGTCACGATCCACGAGCTCAGGTAATTCCCTAACATGATATTCTATTTACGGGACCCACACTCCAACCAGATTTAATGCTCCTCATATTGAACTGGCGTATATACAAATACGTGTTCAATGGGGATGTCGAAAAGATGTATCGACAAATACTGGTTCATAAAGATGATCAAGGTATTCAGCGGATTTTTTCCGAAATCTACCAATAGTCCGCTACGCGACTTTAAATTGAAAACCGTTACCTTTGGCGTAAACTTGTGCCCCTATATCTAGCCATTCGGTACACTACACGAACTGGCAGAAGACACAAAGCCAGAATTTCCATGGCAACACAAGTCTTAAAAACGCAAACTTCGTATGTAGTACGATATCCTGTCTGGAACAGCCACAGTCTTCCACAAGCCTATACGAGACCTTGTCACAGGTAATAAATGCCCTATCAATACCGCAGGGTTTCCTTTAAAAAAAGATTACTGCCAAGCACCCAAATATTTTAAAAAATATTCGCCTAAAGACCATTTGTTGGATACTAATTTCCTTATATTTGAAAAGGATAGTACAAACAAAAAACACACTAGGCCATCCAATTGGAAATGGCGATCATCGGACCAAACCTTTTCACCAATACACGACTGAGATCCATATCCGCATTATCCGCCATTACAAACGCCAAATTCTCTCCTCGGTGGCAAAACGTTTTTGACCCCGCAGGATGGCTTTTCGCCAATTATGATACAAGCGAAAATCCTGATCCAAGAATTATGGCTAGACGGAACCGACTGGGACGAACAAGTGAAACCTATTAGGTTAGAAAGATGGTCCCAGATTCGCTAATAACTTGAACGACATCTCAAAGATACAAATTGCCACGGTGGGTCAACTTTTTCCCCCGAATACAAAGTGGAACTACACGGCTTCTGCGACGCCCTCTGAAAAGGCAATATTGTGCCACTTATAATATGTGCGTACACAAACCGATTGTCGCAACTACAAGCCACTTATTAGCGGCAAAAGCAAAAGTTGCGCCTCTAAAAACCAAAGTCTAACCACGACTTGAACTCTGTGGCGCTCTGCTACTAGCAAAGCTAGTTTCCATGGTACGGACCCACTTGAACATGGCAACATACAAGGTATATCTATGGTCCGATTCCGAAATAGTTCTAGTCTGGTTGGAAAAACCACCACATGCGTGGAAAACATATATTTCCAACAGAACGTCTCAAATACTTGACCTAGTAGAGCAGCCACTTGGCGACACGTAGCCAGTGCTGACAATCCTGCGGATCTAGGTACAAGAGGATGCAAACCTCTGCATCTCGCCACCTCCACCCTTTGGTGGAATGACCCCCAATGGTTAACAGAATCTCCCGATTCTTGGCCACAATCGCCCATGCGCAACATAATTGCCCCAGAAGGTCGAAAAATCGCCACTTATCACACTACAATGGATGATGCTGACATCCTTGCACGATTTTCATCGTTCCCCCGAGCACTCAGAGTAGTCGCCTATATCCTCAGATTCATAGAGCGACTCAAGTATAAAGTTAAAGGGGCAACCTATCCCCAATGCGATACTTTGACGCACCAAGACTTGCAAAGGGCAAAAATCGCCCTTATCACATCAACTCAAACGCGCTATTTCAGCCGCGACATATCCTTATTAAGAGAACTGAAGCCGATTGATAAAAGGAGCTCACTCTTAGTATTAAATCCATTTCTAGACACGAAAGGTCTGCTTCGTGCGAATGGTCGGCTTGCAAATTCAAGCCTAACATATAATGAACGCCACCCTATAATAATACCAGAGAAATCCTCATTTGCCACATTATTCATCCAATTATATCCATATACTCATGTTACACGCGAACATCGCCTCATGCAACATATGGTAACGCCAAGAGTACTATGTTCCCCGCCTTAAGCCACCCAAATCAAGAAGTGCATTTTTCACGTGCAAGGTCCTGCACTATGCACAAGCAGAAAATGAGAACGCAGATTATGGCAGCACTTCCACCGGAACGCTGTAACTTTGCTCTGCCTTTTCACCACTACAGGTGTCGACTTTGCTGGCCCTTTTCAAATAAAGGCGTCCATGCTAAGGTCTCCCACCCTGATGAAAGGCTATGTGGCTGTCTTTGTCTGTTTTACGACAAAAGCAGTACACCTTGAGCTATGTTCCAATCTGACAAAGGAGGCTTTCCTCGCGGCATTTGCTCGCTTCGGTCGGACGACGTGGCTTTCCATCCAAAATCATGAGCGATAATGGTAAAACATTTATCGGAGCTCAAAGAGCCACAGAGAAACAATTTGTGGATTTTATGAAAACAAGTCTCACCAGACATTATACAAAAATATGCTCCCCAAGGCATCAATTGGCAGTTTATCCCCCCAAGCGCTCCACATATGGGTGGTTTATGGGAATCAGCCGTAAAAAGCTTCAAATCACATTTCAAGAAGCTAGCTGGCACTTATAAATTCAATTATGAAGAGTTCACGACACTCTTAACTAGAATTGAAGCCGTTCTCAACTCACGGCCTCTCGCAGCCCTCTCGCAAGATCCCTCAGACTTCACAGCACTAACTCCCGGCCACTTTCTTAAAGGAGCGCCCATCCTGGCCACACCTGAGCCTGGCGTGGAGACGCTCTCCTTATTAAACAGATGGGAACGAATTAAAATTCTCCATCATGAATTCAGTCGCCGATGGAAAGAAGATTATTTAAAGGACCTCCACAGAAGGTACCGGTGGAAAACACCAGAAAAGGCGCCTCAGCTTGGAGATTGCGTCTTGATCAATGACGATTGTCTCCCCCCTACCGAATGGCGGCTTGGCCGCATAGAGAAGCTTTACTACAGCTCCGACGGTCATATTCGCGTAGTCGATCTCCGCACGCAAACTGGGACAATACCCAGGCCGTTCGTTAAACTTTGCTTTTTGCCAACAGCCTAAAAAACCTATAAAAAACCCTAAAACCTAAAAAAAAAAAAAAAAGCCGACAATAAACCGAAAAAACCGCCAAATATACCACAAACAATAATTTAGTAAAACCAAAAATAACATAAAAGGGTCGATCCACATGACGACCCCACTCATTCCAAACCATAATATATTAAAACCAAAAATAACATAAAAGGATGCAAACCTCTGCATCTCACTCATGCCACACCACGTGGCAAACATAGTTCACCACTATATTTAAACAATATCTAATGATGATAACTCTTCTCTAGATACATATGGATTCGATGCGGCAACAGCACCAATGCCAACCATCCGTTCGGCTGTCCACGTTCCCCGCCCGGGGGCTGTCCCAACACCAGCGCCGCGAACCATCACGGCAACAACGCAGTCCACCGCTGCACGCAGTGCAACTCGAGCAACTCCGACGTCGCAACCTAATGAGCTACCTCGCATCAGATGTCCTCTATGTTGTCGTTCGCACAGGTTGCCACACTGCAACATATTTAAAGGAATGCCACCTCAGCAACGCCAGCAGGTTGCCCGGGCTCATGGCCATTGCCTGAGTTGCCTGTCGCCTACGCATACCACACAAGAGTGTACGTCCGGCTATGTGTGCCAAATGTGTATGCTTCCCACACCACACTATGCTGCACCGCATCACCAGCCCCGAGACCGGGCGACACTCTGCCCCACGCAACCGCGGGGGTAAACGACGTTCAAAACGGCAGCAACAGCGAAGGCCAATGACCACTCCGGACGACTCGCGTCCGCGAGACCACCATAACGTAACACGGCGGCAGCGGTCCCTAGGCCACCAACCCGCCGTCCAACCGGTCTCAGCAATGTGGTAGCTACGTTGCAACAACTCCAGCGATTACTAGGCTAAAAATTTGCCTAGGGGGTCCAGGGTGGCTAAATGGGTATCAGCCTTCCCACTTCTGCCCGTCAACATCATCCCACACATCTACGTACATATGCAACACTGATTCGCCACATTCCCCACACTCATCATCACTTTCTTCACATCATCCACCACGTTCTAACACACACACAAGGACATCACACACCAACATCTACTTTCGCCGAAGACATGTACAAAAAGGACGGACACCTTGTTTAACATCATTATTCTGGCGCTACGACTTCGGTCCGATCAAGACGTTTTTTCCTTTGGCGAACATCCGCCATATTTCCCCGAACATTATCGTTAATTTTGATACATAATATTATATACCTTTTGTTAATTAAAGATTATACTTTTTTCCAAATCATTGTGAGCAAATCGTTAAAAAATTAAAGTGCATTTATTATACATAAAAGAAGTGGCGAGCCTCTTGGGTTAGGTCTACAATATATCTGTGTCTTTATTCTTTGGAAAGGAAATACACGTGAGTGCGTAAAGGGTGGTCCACAAAACATTACAGTATAAATTAATTACAATTTCTATTCTTTTGTAATTTTTAGCTGAAGAAAATCGATAGTATAACGATAAAAGCAGTCCATTTAAAATATATATATGATTTCTGAAAATACTGAGACTTTTTTTCCGTATAAAAAATTATTATTTACCGGATCAAGACCTTTTTGAAGACAAAGCACTGAAGCCATTTAAATGCAATTAACTGTTCATTTTATGTCAATTACTGTACTAACCATAGCTTCGCATGATTATTCTCCCATATTTATCCGAAGGTATACATTATTGATTCGCTTTTTCGACTGCTTTGAGGGAAGTCAGTCTTTAATATTGAAGTACCCTGTTACTGATTACTATTGCTTCCACTCTTAAATACTCAATTATGGATTAGGTTTTTGGTTAAATTGGTTGCTTTGGTTCTTTTGTTTTTTTTGAACATTTCCTTCTAGTGCTTGAAGCAACTTATGTACCACAATATGTTACATTGCGCCATCATTATCTATCGAGTACGCATTTGCATTAACTAGTATGGCATACAAAAGTAGTTGTGAAGTATGCAGAAGTTTGCAAGGAGCGGTGACGACGAATACTTACGCTTTCTTTTTGGCGATTGCTTCTAAACAAAGCATTTTATCGAACACTATGCACTGCTGAGCTGAAATGTATCTTCTTGCCATACTATTTGCTTACAGTGTTGTATGTATAGTACATTTCAATGTTGGTGTGTTCTTGAATGTAGACAAATCTTGGTAATATAAAAAAGGTGGAATTAAAAACCAGAAAATACTCCATTCCATTGCAATTTTATCAAAACTTTTATTTGTTTGTTTCAGTCTTGAAAGATAAGTATAGTTTATGATTAAAATATCGATACTCATATATTGTCTTAAACTAGTATAACTCGCAATATTGAAAACCTCGTGTGGCTGAAAGCGCCTACGATTAGTCCAGATAATCTAGTGATAATTTCTACCTTGAAGGGTAAGCTAAGCTAAATAGTATGTGACCTTAATCCATGGAATATGAATGTACAGTAAAATGTTTACCAGAGATATTTTGGACGAATTTGTATAAATTTAGAATATCCCGCGATGTTTTTATCCATTTGATCCTTCTGTCAAGAAGACAGTAAGCACTTTCACATCTGGAGCCTGATAATGGAGCAAATCATTGCTGATATATTTGCTGTGTTTTGTTTACTGTTCGATGTTTTTGTTATTATATGTTCAATCTACATATCGTTCATGGTATAACATAAGCCCGTATTTCTTGTCACCTCTGAAATAATATTTTCCTAAACTACAACTTTGAAATTTATTTGTAGTGGATTTAATCTGATCAACATCATGAAGACCATACACATTCGTTTATCCTTGCATATTGTCTCGATCACAAACATGTATGCTTTTGTTGTAAATTTTAACCAACGCTGTTCAAGTCCATAGGTAAGCCCAGTATTAGAAACGTAATTCGATTGTCATTTACTCTTATTTGTTGTAGTTGCCGAACCTTAATGTGAAGAGTATACTATTTCGGTCATTAAATTTATAAGCAGGCTTTCGCGTCTTCAACTCTTAAATAATCAGTTTTACTAAACTAGGCAAAAGCTCTACAAATATACATGCAGCCTGGTGAATTGGCGTGAAATCGAGCAATTGCAACTTTCACAAAACAATTGACTGATCTAACTGTGACGCCAAAGTAATTCCAACTCCTTTCCAGACATAAACTTTATGTAAAACGGATGATATCAGCATGACTTTAAAGCATATTTATAATTTTTTACCGTTTTCTAAAATTTTATTTGCTTTTATTGTCGTATTTCATCCCCGTATTCCAAATAGTAAATAAGTGTGTGTATAACATAGGCGAAGCCGTTTATAATTTATTCTAAAGTATGTAATAATGCGTTCCAAAGATCGATGATGGCTATTGCGATTTTCTTTTCCGGATATTATTTTCAAATTTTGTGACGAAAAAAAATTTTATTTTCGGCATTTAAGAATACCACGATATGTATCTATGCCTGAAGGCAATAAACTATAAATCAGGATTTAAAAAATAATTAATACAATAATTGTAGAGTGAGACTTGACTGAGGTATTTTATTCAAAAGAATATTAAATTTCATTATACAACTATATTTTTGTAAAGATGGGTGTAGGCTCAATGCCTCAAAACAATCAGACTAAAAATGTGTATGTTGGTAATATGAATATTTGAAACAAATACGTATGTATGAGAATGTTTGTATGTGTAAAGCGAAAGCAGTAACTGAAAAAGGGATTCTAATCCGAAAACCCTAAATACATATTTGAGTGCTCAAGGAGATTCTGATTGGAGCCGGTAGTTTTGCTTGTAGCTGTTAAATAATCCAACGACAAGCAGATAGAGAGCAAGACTTTCACATATATTTGCATACTTTGATTAGCTGCCAACAGAGAAGACGGCAGCTTTTGGCGGCTGGTGAAAGGATGAAAAGGTATCAATTTGTTTGGGTGACTGACTAACTACTACAGCAAAAACATTTTATTGGAAAAACAACAACACCAAACGGTTGTTAAACAGTTGAACCCAATTTTGGGAAAGCCACAGCCAAGCTTCCTTCCACTTTTCCTTTACCATTATTTTGCAATTTCACCAAGAGATTTTCCGAAAATGAATTAGGTTGCCTGACATGCCAGTTTGCCTGAATGTATTTATGTATGCATTTGCCCTTTGAGGATTTCGGTACCTATTGATTTAAAAATGAAGAGTCTATGATTTATCATCCCGATTAGATTTTTTGGAGTTTCTTTTTTGATTAATATATGTATGTGGAAAGCGTAAAGCCAACTACCAACGTAACTATACAGCCATTTTGTTGAAAACCTTGAACTCAGTAGTTTGAGACAAAGTTTTATCGTAACATAATTAACAAAAGCTTCGATAAGAAGTCAAATTCGAAAGCAACTGACGCATAAAAGTGCATAGTTTACTAAACAGTAAGAATGAACATCTGGTGAACCACCCAAGACAAATAATTCATTTTGTAAAATGTTACAACAATGGGTGCTGATGGGTATGCATTGGCATTGTAGTATATGCCTTGTAGGGAAAATTTTGTTGGAGCACGAAAATATTTTTTTTCCTCAAGTTGTTGTAGTGACAACGCTAATCCGTTTCGCTTACGACACTCTTGTGGACATATAAAGAGAGGAAAGCAAAGACTGTGTTTGTTTTCTTATAAATTGCCTTAATTTATTTATATTGGGTAGCAAAAAGTCTTTTCGCATTTTGTCAAAAGATGTGCTATAATATAATAGTTTCAGCTGTTCAAAATGAAAAATAATGAAGAAATTCGCTATATTTTTGAATATCTATATATATAAAAGCATCATGCCACTTTCTTTGTAAGATCATCACTCATAAACGGCTGAACCGATTTGGCTGATTTTTTTTTGTTGTATTTGTTATTATAAGGAGAAGATTCTTATGTAAGAAAAAATTACGAAAAGTTGCCGGAAAGCCCCTAAAAACAGTCCTTTTCTTTTTCCCATACAAACGTTTTATTGTGTGTATACATATAGTGTACGTACACTACATACATACATTTGTATGTATCATATGTATGTAAGTAAAAATGATTGTTTGTTTTTTAGTAACGCTAAACGCTCACGAGAACGGCGGAATCCAATCTTCATGAAATCAGAAGTTGTTCGCTGTGGATCTGGAAAGGGGTTAGATTATACAAAAAAAACCCATATACTCTTTCATAAGGAAAAGTTCGAAAGCTTGGAAATTTCCAAAAGTGACTTTTCATACAATTCTATTTTGTTTGTTTTGTTTTTTCAATATTTTGATTTGTAAATTATTTTGAATCGTTCAATTTCAGGTCGCTTGCTTTTTTATTCCGGCTATTTTAAACAACAAATTTTGAAAAATGTATTCCAGATGAAACACTTTATGTGTGTTTCAAACGAAGTGATTCAATTACAGATTGAAAATTGTGTACGAAGCAACGAAGACATCGGCGTTAATATCGGTCGGCGTTCTTTTTGGCCATCAACTCTATGGCAGACCCAAGACACTTGAACTACATGAGGACTCCCAGGATGCGATGACATATGCGTGAAATTTATGGATCGCTTGTCAATCAGCAAGCGTATCATTAACTATAATACAGCAAGACTTCTTCAAGACAACGAGCTACGATGTTTTTTGAGTGGACTTTATCTTGAAAGCAACGTATGTATGTATATACAAGTATGGTGCAGTCAGATGCTGGATGTACTACTGTTGAGTTGCAAAAAAAGAGGTTTGGCCCTACGCACAAACATTCTTCTTTGAATGGTGGATGGTATTTACAACAGATCAAAGTGATGAAAGATCATTTCTGCGGAAATATGTCCTCATTGCAGATGAAAGATCCATTATTCTACGAAGTGATGTTTAAAACCAATATGGTTGCATGGATCTTGACGGGGAACACAATTACACATGCAATAAATGCACCGAAATCAATATCCACGTGCTTTTCTATTCGGAAACGCAAAACTTGAAATGATGGATATCCACTCTATCGTCCGTCTAGACTCATCAGACGACAAAGGCAGGAGGAACATTTACCATTCCAACTTAGAAATAGTGAATATCGAAGTCGAACAACATATGGATCGTACCATTTTCCTCCAACCTATTGTCTAATTCACAATTCCAAACTCATGCCAATGTTTGATATTGTGTAGTCTGGTGAAATCGACTTTTCCGGGACTGTTGTGCGTTTCAACAGTTCAATTTGGAGACAATGGCTGAAGGAGTGTTTTTCAATGTCCAGAGAATACAGTACAGCCAGCGGAAATGACTTTTCCTAACAACAAAATTTACATTGAACTAGTTTTTTCTCAAACTTGCGTCAGTGATTCGTTTGTGAGAACATTGCTTTATTTGGAAAATGCCTTGATATTATGCATGGAATTCATCGCCGAAGAAAACAGGTACGCAGAAAGCAAAGGCCAACCCAATAGGATTGACATCCAGGTGTGTTTTCTCAACTAATTCCCTTAGGACGAAATTTTACATAATCCACCCGAGAAACTACGAATTGTTAATTACCGGTCGTTCGGATTGCTATTAATAAATGTAACGATCGTTCAGTTTGCTTTGAGTCATTGCGCACACTTTTCGCACTGGTTCATTTCGACATATCAGCCTTCAACATCACGCGTCAAATTATGGAACACGAACCAAGAAGTACATTGCCGAAGGACATTTTTTACATTAGTAATTTTGTTAAGAATTTGGAAATAACATCGATTAAATCATATTTGCAGGTATGTTACACAAAGGTAGTGACATGGCCTGTCTTCGGAGATTGCTGCACCGAAAAATTCAAATGATGAAGTCACTTCTATATCAAATGGGCCGCTATGGTTTAGTAGTAACCAAAGGCATGTGGCGTATATTTTCGTTTCCAATACATGAACGACACCCTACTGTGGTTCAATTGGCTGTTACATTTGGAAAATGGTAACCGGGTGTATTTTACAGATGCAAACGTATTACAACGAGTTGACAGGCCACCACCAACAACATTAACCAGCTTCTTTGAAATGTGCCAGAATGATGATTTTGCCAGAACGCTACTTTACTCCGAAATGCCAAAATATTATACCTGGAATCAATCATCCAAACAATTTCAACGACGAAAACGTGGATAGCCAGTTTCAGATTACCCACAAGTATTTTCCACCGATGCACTAGGCCGTCTTTATGCAGTCCATCCCAGTCAAGACGAGTGTTTTTATTTGTCAACATTTGGGATTGTTAGAGAATGACACTCATTGGGACCAGACTGCTAAACAAATACGAACATTATTTTCTATAGTTTTGTCTACATGCTTCCCATCAGCACCGACTGATTTATGGCATAAATACAAAGATCATATGGCGGAAGATATATTGCATCAGATGCGTCTTAGAACATCGAATGCAGATTTGCAAATGAACGAAGAAATTCACAATGAAGCATTAATTTTAATTAAGGACATGTGTTTGATGCTTACCAACAAAGTATTAATACAAATAGGAATGACAGGACACAATCGCCCAATGTTCGACTCATTTGATCACGAATTGAGACGCGAAGCCCAATACGATTCCGAAACATTACGAAAAATGGTTGATAGAACAGTTCCCCTTTTAAATCAACAACAAAAATATGCTTAGGATACGCTCATGAAAGTAGTGAACGATGGAACAGGCGGATTTTATTTTTTAGATGCTCCCGGTGGAACTGGCAAAACTTTTTTGTTGTCATTGATTTTAGCAACAATTCGGTTGCAAAATGGAATTGCACTAGCCCTAGCTTCATCAACTACGTTGTTGGAAGGCGGTCGAACAGCTCATTCAGTTCTCAAGCTGCCGTTAAACCTTCAATTTAATGAAACTCCAACTTGCAACCTTTCGAGGAATTCTGCGATGGCCAAAGTGCTGCAGCAAACAAGATTGATCATTTGGGATGAATGTACGATGGCACACAAAAAATCTTTGGAGGCATTAGATCGCTCGATGCAAGATTTACGAAATAACAAAAACCGGTTTGGTGGTGCAATGATACTATTGGCAGGTGATTTTCGACAAATATTGCCAATTGTTCCACGCTCAACGCCAGCTGATGAACTGAATGCCTGTTTGAAGTCGTCCATTTTATGGAAATACATTAAAACACTTAAATTAAGTATAAACATGAGAGTCGAATTGCAGGAAGACCAGTCTGAGAAGTGTTTTTCCAAACAACTGCTCGATATTGGGTAATGGTATTATTGCTGTTGATACATCATTCTGGATATATTACATTCCCTACCAATTTTTGTAACTTTTGTGAATCAAAGACCGAAATCACGGAGATGGTTTTCCCAAACATTGCTCAAAATTACGTAAATCACATTTGGTTAATCGAACGTGTTATATTGGCCGCAAAAAATGTTGATGTGAATGAAATGAAGTTTCATATTTAAGAGAAAATAGCTGGCGAATTGAAGAATTAGAAATCAGTTGATTCCATTACTAATGAAGATGAAGTTGTCAATTATCCAACAGAATTTTTAAATTCGCTGAATTGCCCGGCTTACCACCTCATAATCTGCAATTAAAAACCGGTTCAGTAATTATTATATTACGTAACACACACCCGCCACGTCTGTGTAATGGTACCCGGCTTGCGGTGAAGAAATTATTGAACAACGTCAACGAAGCCACAATTTTTGAAAGGGAAGTACAAAGGCGAAGATGTTTTAATCCCACGCATTCCCTATGATACCGAACGACATACTATTCAGCTTTAAAACGTTTACAGTTTCCAGTGCGGCTTGCATTTGCAATGTCAATAAATAAATCGCAAGAGCAGTCGCTAAGTGTATGTGGCATTAACCTAGAAAATTCATTGTTTTGCACATGGCCAATGAGTAACTACGATTGCATGAATGCCTTGCCAGTTATACGTGGCGTGTTCCCGAGTTGGAAAAAACCATCTTCTCTGTACATTTACGCTCCGGAATAAAAACTAAAAAATATTGTTTATCAAACTGCGTTACATTGAAAAAAAAATTTGAAAAATCGAAAATAAAAGATTTTTAACACAACGTAAATTCAACTTTCTTTTCATTTCAAAACTCATAATTTCACGCAGGACAACGTATGCGGGTCAGCTAGTTTTTGTATAAAAAAGGGAATTTCGACTACCTTATATCAGAATTAATTTCTGAAAAGTAAGAAGAAACATTGGATTGTGAGAAAATTTAAATGATATCTTACGCGATATCTCACATATTTTAAGTGAAGTTAGGCGGTATATGAAAAAGCGGCTGGAGGAATATATTGACGTTAAGAAATTAAAATAGTTTTTACTAAGGGACTAAGGTAAGACTTTAAAAAAATATAGAAAAACCCGTTGAAAGGCACAAAAAGCATTTTGAGAGGACAACGTGCATCTTTTTAAAGTATTGTAACGATTGGTTTAATAAGTTGTTTTAAATGGACTCAGTTTTATTACTTTCCAGACAAACCTTGCATGGTATATGTACGAGTTCCAGCAATTTTCTGTATTTTCGCCTACGACGACAAACAATATAACTACTTTGAAATCATAATATCATCCTAAACACCAAATATTACTTCGCTTGAAATTCATAAAGAAAATGCCTTTGCATAATTATTTGACATGTGTAACTCTTTTAGATCAAAACTATTGTACTCTCTAGCAACATGTTGCAAGAGCACAATCGCGTTGATATATAGACGATATAATATTGTTATTGTGAAAGAAATTTGGGACAAATATGTATAGTTTCATAGAGTTTTGAGAGAATTATATTCTATTAACCTAAGTGTCCTAAGAGTTAACTGCATCGCAAGGTTTTATTGTAACAACAGTTTATTATATATTGTATTATCTAATGAATATACTGAGTTGCTTCTTTTCCATTCTTACAATATATTACCGTTATATGTACACCGTGATGATGAAACTTACATTTCAACATGTTATTATCATACAAGTAAACCTCTAAGATATATGAAAAATGCATGTGATATCAGGTTATATCGCTGAAATAAGATTTATACTAAGACGAAAATGTTCGCCATGAATATCACAAAATTCCTATGCTTGTTTTATTTTCTAAGCCACGTGGAAAACCACTGCAGTGGATTATGTGAGTGGCTTTTACTTCACACTTTAGGCCTCAGCTATGTATTAAAATACACAGTTACCCTTTTATGTAATTTTGGTATAAAATGCCTTATATTTTTCAGTTCAGCTCACATACGAAACAGCATTTACAAGGTATAAAGTACACCTTACCGATGCCTATGCCGCTGCGAACCACTCTTTAGTTCAGCATATGAAAATTTGCTTTGAGGAGACCTCCTGTGTGCTAGTTTTTAGGTGAACAATTTTTTATGCGTTTTTGTTGTTTAATTTACAATTGTTGCTGTACTTCTGTATTCCGTTTGCTAGTCTGTAGTTGATGCTTAACACAAAATGACAATCTGTGGCAGGCTACCACTGAGCAGAAGTGAGTAAATTATTGCTAATGTATGCCCATGTGCTTTCCTAAAGATGTGTATGTGCTGTAATAACTGCGTATGAACGCGTTTGCGGATTAATTGAAACAAGCGCACAAATGGCACAACCATTTCACAATTTCCCTTTTACTTCTTCTTCTTCTTCTTAATTGGCGTAGACACCGCTTACGCGATTATAGCCGAGTTAACAACCGCGCGCCAGTCGTTTCTTCTTTTCGCTACGTGGCGCCAATTGGATATTCCAAGCGAGGCCAGGTCCTTCTCTTCCCCTGCTTCCCCCGGCGGGTACTGCGTCGAATACTTTCAGAGCTGGAGTGTTTTCGTCCATTCGGACAACATGACCTAGCCAGCGTAGTAGCTGTCTTTTAATTCCCTGAACTACATTGTATGTCAATGTCGTCTTAAATCTCATACAGCTCATCGTTCTATCGAATTCGATATTCACCGTGGCCAACGCGCAAAGGACCATAAATCTTTCGCATAACCTTTCTCTCGAAAGCTCGTAAAGTCGACTCATTAGTTGTTGTCATCGTCCAAGCCTCTGCACCATACAGCAGGATGGGAATAATGAGTGGTTTATAGAGTTTGTTTTTTGTTCATAGAGAGAGACTTTATTTCTCAATTGCCTACTCAGTCCGAAGTAGCACCTGTTGGCAAAAGTAATACTGCGTTGAATTTCCAGGCTGTTCTGGTGGTGTTAATACTGGTTCCTAAATAGACGAAATTATCTACAACTTCAAAGTTATGACTGTCAACAGTGACGTGAGCCAAGTCGCGAGTGCGACGACTGTTTGTTCTCATGATGACAGGAGATATTTCGTCTTGCCCTCGTTCACTGCCAGACCCATTCGTTTTGCTTCCTTGTCCAGCCTGGAGAAAGCATAACTAACGGCGCGGGTGTTGAGGCCGATGATATCAGCTCCTTTTCGTGCTGTCGAAAAGCAGCTTTGAAATCGACGAAAAGGTGATGTATGTCGATTCTCCTTTCACGGGTCTTTTCCAAGATTTTGGCGCATGGTGAATATCTGGGTCGGTTGTTGATTTGCCAGGTCTAAAGCCCCACTGATAAGGTCCAATCAGTTCGTTGACGGTGGGCTTTAATCTTTCATACAATACGCTCGATAGAACCTTATATGCGATGTTGAGGAGGCTAATCCCACGGTAGTTGTCGCAGATTGTGGGGGTCTCCTTTTTTATTGGATTGGGCATAGCACACTTAAATTCCAGTCGTTGGGCATGCTTTCGTCCGACCATATTTTACAAAGAAGCTGATGCATGCTCCTTATCAGTTCTGCGCCGTCGTATTTGAATAGCTCGGCCGGCAATCCATCGGCCCTTGCCGCTTTGTTGTTCTTCAGGCGGGTGATTGCTATTCGAACTTCTTCATGGTCGGGTAATGGAACGTCTGCTCCATCGTCATCGATCCGGGGTCGGGTTCGCCTTCTCCCGGTGTTGTGCTTTTCACTGCCATTCAGCAGGCTGGAGAAGTGTTCCCTCCATAATTTAAGTATGGCTCTGGGCATCGGTAACTAGATCACCTTTGGGGGATCTACAAGAGTATGCTCCGGTCTTGAAACCTTCTGTAAGCCGCCGCATTTTTTCCTAGAATTTGCGAGCATTACCCCTGACGGCCAGCTTGTCAAGCTCTTCATACTCACGCATTTCGGCCTCTTTCTTTTTCTGTCTGTCTCGCTTCCCTCTTCAACTCTCAGTATCTAGCCCATCCCGCACGTATTGTGGTCGATCGTAACGTTGCGAGGTAGGCAGTCTATTTTCTCTCCGCTGCGACACGGCACTCCTCGTCGTACCAACTGTTCTTTTGCATATTCTGAAAACCAATGGTTTCGGTTACAGATGTACGTAAGAAGTTTGAAATGCCGTCCCACAGTTCCCTTATACCGAGTTTTTGATGAGTGCTCTCAGAGAGCAGGAGTGCAAGTCGAGTAGAAAATCGTTCTCCTGTCTTTTATGATTGCAGCTTCTCGAAGTCGAACCCTCCTGTGTTTGTTGACGTGCGTTTTTTGCTGCACAGAGGCGGGTGCGAACTTTGGCTGCAACAATATAGTGGTCCGAGTCGATGTTAGGACCCTCGGAGCGCACGCACATCTAAAACACTGGAGACGTGTCTTTCGTCTATCACAACATGATCGATCTGGTTTTTGTCTTTTCGATCCGGAGACAGCCAGGTAGCTTGATTGTATCTTCTTATGCTAGAATCTAGTACTACAGACGACCATACTTCGGACCCCGGCGAAGTCGATCAACCTCAACCCATTTGCGGATGGGTCCTCATAAAGGCTGAATTTATCAACTATTGTGCCAAAGATACCTTCCTTGCCCACCCAGGCGTTAAAATCGCCAAGCACGATTTTGACATCGTGGCGGGGCATCTCTCATATGTGCGCTCCAATCACTCATAAAAGGCATCTTTGGTCACATCGTCCTTCTCTTCCGTCGGGGCGTGGGCGCAAATCAGCGATATGTTGAAGAACCTCGCTTTGATGCGGATTGTGGCTAGACGATCATTTACCGGAGTGAATGGTAGTACTCGGCGACAGAATCTCTCTCCCACTACGAATCCCACACTAAACTTGCGCTCCTTAATATGCCCACTGTAGTAAATGCCACAAGGACCTACTTGTCTCATTCCTTGTCCCGTCCATCGCATTTCTTGGACGGCGGTGATGTCAGCCTTTGTTTTCGCGAGAACATCAACCAGCTGGGCAGCGGCACCTTCCCAATTAAGGGACCGGACATTCCAGGTGCATGCCCTCAATTCGTAGTCCTTATTTCGTTTGCCATGGTTGTCATCAAAAGGGGGTCACTCATCCGAGGCTTGTTGTTCCTTTTCATTGGGGTGTTTTTTTATGTGGCGGGTCCCAAACCCAGCGCACAACCCTAAGTAGGGGATATTTCGCCTTCTCACTTTAGCTCGCCTTCAAACGGATGTTCTTAGGCTACCCAGAGGATACTTGGTCAAAGACCGGAAGTCGTGAGCTGCTTGAGTCATATGCAAAAGAATCGTTTCTGGCCACTCCCAAGTGAATGGCGATCAGAGAACTTTCCTCACTTGCGTGAACTTCTACACATGACTCCATCACCTTTCGTGAAAAGCACTGATTTTTATAATCTACGTTTTTGAGAACGGGTTATAATTGTACCATACTATATATTTGTTGCTTTTATACTTATACGTAAGAATAACAATTTCTGCATTTTTCATCTCAATATATGTGGTATTTCACTTTTCCTTTACAAAAAACGCACTTTCCCACATTAAACGCATTTCGCATTATTTTTAAAACTAGCTGTTACCCTGTGCACTTCGCTACACCTAAATCGATCAAAACTCTTAAGGGTTTTTACTTTGTGTTTTACTTATTGTTTGTAAAACTGTTACATTATTTAATAAAACATTTGTAAAACATATTGGCTATACAACATTTTTGGTTTGTCCACCTGGCGCGTAAATGAATAAGCACCTTGGTGTTCCTACTCTCGAGCATGTGGACGAAAAATTGGCCGTGGGAGAAGCACGGTTCTTCCAAATTGACGTCGCACACTTGAAACGTTTGCCCTTGCGATTTGTTGATATTCATCGCCCCAAAGGCAAGACGTACTGGGAACTGCAAGCGCTAAATTCAAACGGCATGTCCGTTGGAATCATGGGAATGCGTGGTAAGAGTACAACTTCACCTGCTCCTTGCCATTTAGTATTGTTGCTTCAACCAAATTTGCCACAATTTTTTGACTGAAAAGTCTTGTGCCATTACACAAAGTCGGTGGCTTCAGATTTTCGTAGAAGTATAATGGGTGAACCGACTTTCAGGACCAAACGATTGCGGTGGCAGACCGGGGGGATCCAAAGAATTCAGTTGGATAATTGACTACTTCATCTTGATTCAAAACACTATTCAATCGATGTATATGTTGTAGCTTCTCCTGGCAGTTTTTCGTGAATGGCAAAATTGATTTCGTTGACGTGTACAACAATATTCGGAAATACACTTTCAATCAATTCTTCTTTCGATTGTAAAAGTGTAACCTAAGTTGTTCGGCAATGTGATCAAACTGGTATCATCGATTGGTATTTTGCCTTCGCCAATGTCCAACAACTGCTTCGAAAAACGCCGCTACGGATCGATACATTTTGCAATTGGACTCGCATGTTGATGGCAAGAGTCAGCCTTTGAACATGTCTCCATAAAACTGACGATTTTAAACATGCGTTTATTTCGTCGGCAGGAGTTGATCGAGGAATGACTGGCAAAGTTTGCCGAAAATCGCCGGATAATAAGACTAATGCCTCCACCAAAAAGTTGTTGCTTTTGTCACGTAAATCTTGCATTGTTCTATTGAATGCTTGTAATGACTTTTTGTTAGCCATGGGCACTCATCCCATAGAACTATTCCCAGCTCCTCGCACAAACCACTCTTTTTGCCATTGCTGAATTCCTCGATAATGTTGCACGTTGGTGTTTCAACGAACTTGGATGTTCACCCTACAGCAGAGGTAATTTCAATGCAGAATGTGCACTGTTCACGGCCGCCATGACAAGTAGAGTAGCAGCGATGCCTGACGAAGCAATTGCCTAGCGCAATTTTCTGCTGTGACCGTTATTAGTTGCAAGAATCAAAGAGATCACCAAACGTTTTCCCTGTACCACCGGCGCGAGTTGCGTTTGAGCAGTCGAAGCGAACGGTCGTGTGCGCGGAGAAACGCGAGTTAGCGTGCAGAAAAAGTGGCGATATTAACAATCGATACCGAACGATCTGTGAAGTGACAGAAGTGTTTGTGATTTACCACACAAAGCGTGGTGACACTAACAATAGTGTCCAAAAGTGTTGTGACAATAGTTTTGTGCATAACAATAGTGCCAAAAAAAGGATAGTGACCTTGAGTGTGAATAGTGTGAATAGTGTGTGTATGTCACACAAAAGCACTAATCCCTGGATTAAAATAGTGATATAATAGTGTGCGTGCGTGCTACACAAAGCACAAAGCGCAATAGTGGCAAAAAAAGGGTAGTGACCCTGAAAGTAGTACAATAGAGTGTACAACAATTGTGACAAAAAGGGTAGTAACCCTGAAAATAGTGTATGCGTGCTACACAAAGCACTAAACAGTGACCTTAGTGTTTGTGTGGACTACCTAAAACAGGTAGTTAGAATTTCTGTGAGAGGACACAGGGAAATTCCAGTGCGTGTGGGGTATTTCCCCAAAACTAAAACAAGTGCGTGAAATTGTGTTGGCTGCAATGTCTGCAGCACGAAAACGAGGAGCCGAATTCCTCGGAGTGGAGAGCGATGACTCAGGGCCTACGGTGGTCCGTGTGGAGTCATCTGATGACGACGGGAGAAGGCACTCCCTTCCGCGTAACAGGAAACACCGCTTTCGCGCAGCATCGGGGAAATCCTGCGAAAGCGATGGAGGGAAAGAAGCCAAAGGGGAAAAGAAGAAGACAGCGCAGCCAAAGCATGACGCAGCAAAAGAGAACAACAAGGACAGCGTGGAGATGACGGACAACGTGGAGATGACGGATAGCGGCAGGAAGGAGATAGGTGAAACAGAAGGAGTAAATGAGGTAATTTTAAAGCCAAATTCCGCTTGCGGAAATAAAGTTTCTATTGTTGGGGAGGGAAAAGAGGGTTCTGTTCTGGAGGGTCCTATTGTGGGGGGTGGCGCAAACAGCCACGTTGACGCATTCAAAGCGGTAACCGCTGAGTTTAGCGACATGTTGTGTGGGGTAGAGCAGCTCGACTCAGCTACCAGGAAGGGGTTCCTGGCGCTTTCGAAGAAATATGAGGTATTGGTAATAACAATGATTGCGGAGAATGCCAACCTTCGCGGGCAGATTGATGCACTGCAGAAAATGAAGACAGCAGCTGGACAATCGACGAGGAACATGGAGGCTCCTATAACTTCGGCGCCTGCCCCACCGGCACCCGTGCTGGAGGCAATAGCGCCAAAGGTGCCTAAACCAGTTGAAACCTGGTCTGTGGTGGTTAGGGGTAAGGCTCCTGCCACTTCATCGAAGGAGGTGGCCAAGAAGATAGCAAAGGATGTAGGTCCTTCACTTGGCGTGCGGGTGCACGCATTGAAGGCCATCAAAGGAGGTGGTGTGGTCATCCGGACCCCCTCCATCATGGAGAGGGACAAGGTTGTAGCCAACAAAAAATTTGAGGAGGTCGGTCTGAACGTGACCGTCAATAATAAAAAGGGGAAAAGGATCGTGTTACAGGGTATGAACACTGCTCTCAAGCATGAAGAGTTCATGGAGGAACTCTTCGAGAAAAACGTTAAGGGGTATTGTCCTGGGGCTACTAAAGCTGACATTAGGATTGTTAGCAAACCCTGGGTGGTTAAGGAGGGTAGTACGACCGTCGTCCTGGAAGGAAGTGACCAGGTTATATCAACCCTTTTAAAAGCAGGGAGAATCTACATCTTGTGGTTCTCCGTCCGTGTTCGTGCGGATAGCCCAGTTGCCGGTTGTTTCCGATGCATGGGCTTCGACCACCGGGTTGCGGATTGTCGGGTCAAGTCCGATGTCTGCCGGAGGTGCGGTCAAGAAGGTCACAAAGCTGCCAGTTGCGTCAATGCACCGCATTGTCGCAACTGTGAGTTCAAGGGTAGGCCAGCTGGACATCTTATGATGTCAGCTGTCTGCCCTATTTACTGTGGCATTGTTGAGCGCGCCCTCGCCAGGCACTAATGGGCGCGCTGTTTCAGCTCAACTGTCAGGGGTCATTCGCCGTGATGTGTGAGTTGGGGGGTTGTATGGTAGAGGGTGGGTGCGGTATTGCTCTACTCCAGGAGCCCTACGCCACTAATGGTGTGGTTCGGGGTCTTCCTGGCAGTTTTAGGATATTTTCAGATCTTAGAGCTAACGCCGCAATAGTTGTGAATAATCCAAACTATGATTGTGTAGTTTTGGACTCTTCACAACTGGGTATATGCGTAGCGATAGAGGGGGAGTTCGGTAGGATGGTCGTCGCTAGTTTGTACTGCAAATTTAGCGAGCCCCTAGAGCCCTACCTGGGCTACATGGATAAGCTACTACTACTTGCGAGTAGTAACCCATTTATCCTAGGGCTGGATGCGAATACCTCGTCCTCGATGTGGTTTAGTAAGGTATCCTGGCATTCGTCTGGATACCAAAGCCGCAGTCGAGGCGAGGCATTAAGCGAATGAGTGGTCGCTAATAGCCTCCACATTTTAAATGAGCCGAGCGAGTGGTATACGTTCGATGGGCCGGGCGCGTGAGCGACATTGACGTGACGCTTATGAATTAGGCAGCAGGTAGGGATTTCAGCGTTAGATGGGAGATTAAGGGAGGGTGGGGATTGAGTGATCATAATTTGCTTCAAATTATGGTTACTCCTCGATCCCCTCCCTTACCTTATGAGAGACCATTGCGGCGATGGCGTACCGCTGGTACTGACTGGAACCAATATGGACTCTCGGTTAGGGAAGCGGTATCTAGTATACCGCTTAGTGAGTTTGAGGAGTTGGGTGTTGACGAGCAAATTGCTCGTCTCTATGAGGTTGTTTGGGGGGTTAATGATAGGGTCTTGGTGCGGAAAAGCGAAAGATTAGTAAAATTAAATGGTGGACGCATGAGCTAACCTTGAAGAGGAGGACTGTCAGGCGTTTGAGGCGAAAGTTTCAACGTGCTCGTCGGTCCGATTCTGATAGGCTGTCCCAGCTTAGGCGGGAATTTAGTTGTGCGGATAGGGAGTATAAAGAGATGTTAGTTAAAATTAAAGAAGAAGAGTGGAGGAGTTTTGTTAGAGAGGATAGGAACGACCCCTGGGGTCAGGTCTATAGGATCTGCAGGGGTCGTAGGAGGGAGGATATCACCTCTCTTCGCGTCGGTGACACTCTGTTATCGTCGTGGAGAGAGTGTGCGGGGGTTCTGTTAGGTGCGTTCTTTCCTAGGTCGGAGGTGCAGGTACCTCAAGCACAAGAGGTGCCTGTCCCTCCATTAGATGATGGGGAGTTGGGGTACGCCTTTGGCCTGGTTAGGTCTAAACGGTCCCCAGGTTTTGATGGTTTGAACGGAGAGATGTGTAAAAGCTTATGGAAGTTCATTCCGGAATACCTGGAGGCCATTTATAATAAGTGCGTCTGGGAGGGATACTTTCCACGCGAGTGGAAAAGTGCTAGGGTTGTTCCTCTCCTGAAGTCCCCTGATAAGGTCAGGAGCGATCCTCGATCTTATCGGGGCATCAGTCTCCTTCCAGTACTTGGAAAAGTGCTGGAAAGGGTCATGGTGGAACAGCTTCAGGAGCTACCCAGGGTATGTGGTCGGATAGGCAGTTAGGGTTCAGGAAAGGACGTATTTAGGGGATGCATAGTTTCATGTTCAGAAAGTTGTTAGGGAGAATCTAAACAAAAATGCCCTTAGCATATTTGTTGACTTCAAGGGGGCATTTAGCTACCTAAGCTGGGATCGAGTGTTGCAACGGCTGGAGGAGCTTGGCTGTCCGGAAATTACTCTTTGGCGGAGTTATTTTTCGGACAGAAAAACCTCTCTAGTTTGCATGAATGAGAGTGTGGAGATTGGCGTGGTTCGTGGCTGCCCGCAGTGTTCCATCTGTGGTCCATATATTTGGAACCTTATGATGGACCCTCTGCTTGGACAGCTCGAGCAACTCTGTTAGTGTTGCGCGTATGCGGACAACCTTCTTCTTATGGTTGAAGGTCGCTCGAGGTTGGATTTAGAACGGGCGGGAGGAGATCTCTTAGAGATCGTTAATTCTTGGGGCGTAGGTGTGGGGGTTGACATATCGATGGAAAAAACGGTGACAATGCTGCTGAAAGGTAGATTGTCGCCATCTCGTCCACCGATTGTCCCGGTGAACGGGGTCAGCATCAAGTACGTATGTGACGCAAGTTAAATATCTGGAGATGACCATGAGTGAAAGAATGTGTTTCACTCCACTCTTGGCGAATATGAACGAGCGACTGCAGGCAACTATTGGAGAAATCCGACGCATTTTGCGGAATGATTGGGGTCTCGAACGTCATGCTGTTCGCATCATATATCGTGGCTTATTTGTGGCCTGTGCTACTTAAGAAGCCGCTGTATGGTGGGAAGCAGCCACGACAGTCTTGGGGCCCCAAAAACTTATGTCCATACAGCGTTGTATGGTGCTTGCCTGTTTGCCTATATGTCGTACCGTACAGTATGTGTACCGTCTCAACGGACAATGCAGGTATTGTTAGGAGCACCCCCTCTTGATCTGATTATCATACAGCGAGCTGTTGCATTCAGGTTAACGAGGGTTTGAGTGTGTCATTGCTGCGGAACGATTGGATTTCCGACGATGATGTGGAGAGGGAGGGATATCTAGGGAGCAAGAGGCTTCTAGATGATAGGGTTAGGTGTAGGTGGCAAGAACGTTGGGACAATTGTCCTAACGGCCGAGTGACGTACGAGTACATTCGGGACGTGGGGTTCGTTGTGGATAACCCAGATTTTAGATTCTGTCTAAGTCTGGGTTTCTTGTTTACGGGGCATGGGCCTCTGAATGCATTTTTGCATCAGAGGCACCTATCAGATACGTCAGGGTGTTTTTGTGGGGCAGAGTTGGAGAATTGGTCGCATTTAATTGCGGAGTGCCCGATGTACTCGGACATTAGGGATCTGGGTGGTATGGGGATTAGCTGGACTGATGGACGATTAGATGTTAGTGGTGTGATCTCCACTAGTCGGAATACCGAACAGTTAGGGTTGTTTGCGCGTGAGTTATTTAAGCGGCGAAGGCGGTTAGCTGGAAATTAGGGTTTTAGTTTTGTATGAGTGTTAGGTGTTTGCGTTGTGGGTATTTTATGTGTTAGTGGGGTCCAACCTCACCTTCTTTGCTGGCCACCAGTCCGGAGCAGTATGGAAGCTCAACTGGTAGTAGTTTCGGCTACGAAGTCTGACCGGAGACTTAATTCTGGTACCACGGGGAGCAGGAGCCCTTGGAGGTAACTCCAACCTGCTCATGCGGACTGGCCCCTCGGGGAGTATCGTGGTGGTTGTGGTTTATACCCAAATCGCGGGAAGAACTGACTTTGTCAGTTGAATGTGGAGTTGCATTGCAACCGGGTGCCGGACCCAAAGCACGGCAGAGGTTTTAGATGGGCCTCGAACCCTACCAAGGTGGTTAGTGTGTCCATTCCACACTGCCAATTGGTACTGAAAATGCTTAGCATTCTCAGGGCGCTGATCAACGCATTGATTTGATCCGCTGTGCTTTTGAGCGCCGTGGAGTAAGGTTGTCGACAACAGGTACCCACGTAAAACACACCGGACGTTGTCCCTATCTACTCATTCTATAATTGTGTTTCGAAGTGAGTAGACGTGCGCTTGTTCGCTCTGAGTTTTTTCTGAATTGTGAATATTGAATATATTGAAAAACGCTGAGAAATATTAGTAATTGGTGGAATTGTGCTTTGTGCTTTGTGTCTATCTGTGGGTAAGCGTATTTCTGTTCGTTTGGCATTGGTAGGCCTAGTTTTGTATTGGTGTAGGCCGAGATAAGCGTAATTTTTCATTTGGGTGTCATTTTGTTATTAATTTTTAATAATTTTTTCACATTTTGAATCGTAGGCCTTGTGAAATAACAAGTGAAAACTTGTTTGTGTGTGTGAACATTTATTGTTCATACACAATTTTTCACAAGTGCTCGAGTAGCTTTTTGTTGCGTGCAGGTAGTTTTGTTTGGGTGTGTGTGCTTGCACAAAATTTTTGAGGCAAGTGTTTTTTGTTGGAGTAGGTTTTTTGAGTAAGGTGTTTTTTATAGCAGGTTGTTTTTTCAGGTTTTTGAATTTGTAAGGCGGGTAGCGCAGGTAGTTTTTTGTTGGGTTTGGGAGTACAGTGGTTTTTGCCACAGGTGGTTTTTGCGGTTGGGTGGACTGCCATACGGTTGTAGGTGCTGAGCTGTCACACAGTTTCAGTGCTGTACCGTGTCGTTGGTGTCCTCTGTCGGCTGAATTGCCTGCTGAGTTAGAGTTGTGCTGTGCGTCCAGCGTTTAGTTACCCGTGTTGCGAGGGGGACTTGGGCAGTTTTTGTTCCAAAGGTGTTGGTGCCTGTCCTTGTGTGGGAAATTCTATCTTTGCGACTTGTTTGGTCGTGGTAGTGAGCTTTTGTGCCCACGGTGTGACTTGGTGCATTGCTGCATCGGTCGACTCGGGGTGGTACGGGGACAAAGTTCCGTCCGGCACCCGTTTTGAGTGGCCATTTCAGGCCTTGTGCTTGGGTTGTGGGGTGTGCCCTCGCGTTTTTTCGCGTTAGTCAACCGGTTGGGTGGCGACTGCCACTGAACATTCTTGCGCGGTTGAGAGTTTTTTCTGCGTGTTCAGTCACACGCGCCCGGCGAGCAGCTGTTTCGGGTTTTTTCTTGTGCTCGTGGTTTCTGCGTTGGTGTTTTTGTTTGCCGGCGGATCAGCCTGCTTGGTAGGTCAGTTTGGAAGGCAGGGATGCCTCTGGGACGAAAGAAGAGGGGTGATTCCCTCGCTGGGAGTGACAGTTCGGGGTCGGCAACCGTGGTGGCGGACACGTCATCCGGGGAGGAGGGGATGGGACCTCCTTTGAGGTCGCCACCGAAGCGTAAGGCGCGTTTGTCGTCTCCAGGTGCGGAGCGTAGTGATGGGGGTGGGAGCGGGAGTGGTAGGGGTAGTGGGGGTGGTAGGGGTGGCACCGCTGAACAAGTGGTTGCTCACCCAACCAAGTCTGGTGGCGGAAAGGGCGATGGGAGTAAGGTCAGGAAGAAGCGTTTGGAGTTGGGGGGGGTATCCAGCCATGTTGTGGCTGCGAAAAAATTAAACGGAGAGCTGAGTGAATTAGTTTTTGGGGCGGAGCATTTTGAAAAGGAGGTTGCGAAGGGGCTGCTGGAGTTTGCCTCTAAGTATGAGGCACTCTTGATGACGGTTATTACCGAGAATGCCCATCTTCGCGGACAAGTTGATGCCCTTAGGGGAAGTTGCGGGGGTTGCTCCTTGACGCCGGGCAGGTCTATGCCGGCTCCGTCGGCACCGATGCCAGCGCCTGCAGCGCAGGTGTTGGAGGCGATTGCACCGGTTGCGCCGAAGCCGGTAGAGACTTGGTCGGTGGTTGTGAGGAGTAAGGGGCCTGATACTTCCTCTAAGGAGATTGTTAAGAAGGTGGTGGAGGAGGTGGGTCCCTCACTTGGTGTGAGGGTTCATGATGTTCGGCCCCTTAAGGGGGGTGGGGCGATTCTTCGCACTCCTTCTGCTCAGGAGAGGGAAAGAGTGGTGAAGAACAAGAAGTTTGAGGAGGTGGGGTTGGACGTCACTGTCACCCGGAAGTTGGGTCCTCGGGTTGTGGTTCAGGGGGTTCATACGGAAATCCCTCATGAGGAATTCATGGAGGAGTTATTCCGTTGGAACCTTCGGGAGTTCAGCCCGGCGGCCCTAAAGTCTGATGTAAGGATGGTCAGTCGCCCCTGGACGGTGGCCACTGATGGTAAAACCAATGTCGTCCTTGAGGGGACGGACAAGTTGATGTCCGCTCTCTTGGAGGTAGGTCGGGTGTACATTAAGTGGTTTTCCTTCCGGGTGCGACTGGACAGCCCCGTTGCTGGCTGCTTCCGGTGTATGGGGTTTGATCATAGAGTGCGTGACTGTAGGGCTAAGTCAGATGTCTGTCGGAGGTGCGGTCAGGAAGGCCACAGGGTTGCCAGTTGTGTCAATGCACCACATTGCCGCAACTGTGCATTCAAGGGTAGGCCAGCTGAACATCTTATGATGTCAGCTGTCTGCCCGATTTACTGTGGCATTGTTGAGCGTGCCCTCGCCAGACATTGATGGGGGGGTTTATACAGTTAAACTGTCAGGGGTCGTACGCCGTGATGTGTGGGTTGGGGGTTTGTATGGCTGAGGGTGGGTGCAGTATTGCCTTACTCCAGGAGCCCTACGCCACTAATGGTGTGGTTAGGGGTCTTCCTGGAGGTTTCAGGGTCTTTTCGGACCTTGGGGTTAATGCTGCAATAGTTGTGAATAATCCAAGCTATGATTGTGTAGTTTTGGATTCTTCACAGCTGGGTGTTTGTGTGGCTATTGAGGGGGTGTTCGGTAGAATGGTTGTGGCTAGTTTGTACTGCAAATTTAGCGAGCCTCTAGAGCCCTACCTAGGATACATGGATATGCTTCTACTTCTTGTAGGTGGTAGTCCATTTATCCTAGGGTTGGATGCGAATGCCTCATCTCCGATGTGGTTCAGTAAGTTATCCCGGCATTCGTCTGGATATCGGAGCCACAGTCGGGGTGAGGCATTAAGTGAATGGGTGGTCGCTAATAGCCTCCACGTTGTGAATGAGCCCAGTGAGTGGTATACTTTCGATGGGCCTAGAGGTGTGAGTGATATTGACGTGACGCTAATGAATGAGGCAGCAAGTAGGGCCTTTAGTGTTAGGTGGGAGGTAAGGGGGGAGTGGGGATTGAGTGATCATAATTTGATTCAAATTATGGTTACCCCTCGGTCTCCTCCCCCCCCTTATGAGAGTCCATTGCGGCGATGGCGTACCGCTGGTACTGACTGGAACCAATATGGACTCTCCGTTAGGGAAGCGGTATTTAGTATACCGCTTCGAGAGTTTGAGGAGTTGGGGGTTGACGAGCAAATTGCTCGTCTCTATGAGGTAGTTTGGGGGGTTAATGATAGGGTTTTTGGTAGGTGTGGGGCTTGTAGGGTTAGTAAAATTAAATGGTGGACGCGTGAGCTAACCTTGAAGAGGAGGGCTGTCAGGCGGTTGAGGCGAAAGTTTCAGCGTGCCCGGCGGTCCAATTCTGATAGGTTATCCCAGCTTAGGTATGAGTTTAGTTGTGTGAGTAGGGAATATAAGGACATGTTAGTCAAAATTAAAGAAGATGAGTGGAGGAGTTTCGTTAGGGAGAATAGGAACGACCCCTGGGGCCAGGTCTATAAGATCTGCCGGGGTCGTAAAATTCAGGATATCTCCTCTCTTCGTGTCGGTGGCACTTTGTTATCGTCATGGAGAGAGTGTGCGGGGGTTCTGTTAGGTGCGTTCTTTCCTAGGTCGGAGGTGCAGGTACCTCAAGCACAAGAGGTGCCTGTCCCTCCATTAGATGACGGGGAGTTGGGGTACGCCTTTGGCCTGGTTAGGTCTAAACGGTCTCCTGGTTTTGATGGTTTGAATGGAGAGATGTGTAAAAGCTTGTGGAAGTTCATTCCGGAATATCTGGAGGCCATTTATGATAAGTGCGTCTGGGAGGGATATTTTCCACGCGAGTGGAAAAGTGCTAGGGTTGTTCCTCTCCTGAAGTCTCCTGATAAGGTCAGGAGCGATCCTCGATCTTATCGGGGCATCAGTCTCCTTCCAGTACTTGGAAAGGTGCTGGAAAGGGTCATGGTGGAACGGCTTCAGGAGCTAACGCGGGGTATGTGGTCGGATAGGCAGTTTGGGTTCAGGGAAGGACGCAGTGTAGAGGATGCATGGTTATATGTTCAGGGTGCTGTTAGGGATAATGTCAGCAAATATGTCCTTGGCATATTTGTTGACTTTAAGGGGGCGTTTGATTACCTAAGCTGGGATCGGGTGGTGCAACGGCTAGAGGAGCTTGGCTGTTCGGAAGTGGCTCTTTGGCGGAGCTATTTTTCGGACAGAAAGGCTTCTCTGGTTGGTATGAATGATAGTGTGGAGATTGAAGTGGTTCGTGGCTGCCCGCAGGGTTCCATCTGTGGTCCATATATTTGGAACCTTATGATGGACACTTTGCTTGGGCAGCTCGAGCCACTTTGTAGGTGTTGTGCGTATGCGGACGACCTTCTTCTAATAGTTGAAGGTCGCTCAAGGTGTGATTTAGAGCGGGTGGGAGGAGATCTCATGGAGATCGTTAGTTCTTGGGGGTTAGGTGTGGGGGTTGACATATCGATGGACAAGACGGTGGCAATGTTGCTGAAAGGTAGATTGTCGCCGGTTCGTCCACCGATTGTCCGTGTGAATGGGGTCAGTATCAGATATGTGACGCAAGTCAGGTATCTGGGACTGACTATGAGTGAAAGAATGTGTTTTACTCCACACTTGGTTAGGGTTAAGGAGCGCATACTGGCGGTCATAGGCAAAATACGGCGCATCTTGAGGAGTGATTGGGGTCTCGGGCGTCGTGCTGTTCGCATCATATATCGTGGCTTGTTTGTGGCCTGTGTCACTTATGGAGCTGCTATATGGTGGGAGTCAGCACTGACGGTCTCGGGTCGCCAGAAACTTCTTTCGGTGCAACGTTGTATGATGCTTGCTTGTCTGCCTGTATGTCGTACTGTTTCGACGGGGGCTTTGCAAGTTTTGTTAGGAGCACCCCCTCTTGATCTGATTGTCATACAGCGTGCTGTTGCGTTCAGGTTGAGAAGGGGTTTGAGTGTTTCCTTGCTGCGGTGTGATTGGATCTCTGACGATGATGTGGAGAGGGAGGGTTATCTAGGGAGCAAAAGGCTTCTAGATGATAGGGTTAGGTGTAGGTGGCAAGAACGTTGGGACAATTGTCCCAATGGCCGTGTGACGTATGAGTACATTCGGGATGTTGGGTTTGTTGCGGATAACCCAGATTTTAGTTTTTGTCTAAGTCTGGGTTTTTTG
>NW_026038151.1:52500-62103 GCF_023373825.1 Bactrocera dorsalis
AGTATTAAGTGTAAAAGTCATATAAGTAATAAGTTTAAAAGTCATACAGGTAAATAATTTTCATATAAGTATTAAGTGTAAAAGTCATATAAGTATTAAGTTTATATAAGTCAAGAAGTCATGTAAGTAATAAATTTTCATATAAGTATTAAGTATAAAAGTCATATAAGTAATAAGTTTAAAAGTCATACTGGTAAATAATTTTCATATAAGTATTAAGTGTAAAAGTCATATAAGTATTAAGTTTATAAAGTCATGTAAGTAATAAATTTTCATATAAGTATTAAGTTTATATAAGTCAAAAAGTCATACAAGTAAATAATTTTCATATAAGTATTAAGTGTAAAAGTCATATAAGTAATAAGTTTAAAAGTCATACAGGTAAATAATTTTCATATAAGTATTAAGTGTAAAAGTCATATAAGTAATAAGTTTAAAAGTCATACAGGTAAATAATTTTCATATAAGTATTAAGTGTAAAAGTCATATAAGTATTAAGTTTATAAAGTCATGTAAGTAATAAATTTTCATATAAGTATTAAGTTTATATAAGTCAAGAAGTCATATAAGTAATAAATTTTCATATAAGTATTAAGTATAAAAGTCATATAAGTAATAAGTTTAAAAGTCATACAGGTAAATAATTTTCATATAAGTATTAAGTGTAAAAGTCATATAAGTATTAAGTTTATAAAGTCATGTAAGTAATAAATTTTCATATAAGTATTAAGTGTAAAAGTCATATAAGTAATAAGTTTAAAAGTCATACAGGTAAATAATTTTCATATAAGTATTAAGTTTATAAAGTCATGTAAGTAATAAATTTTCATATAAGTAATAAATTTTCAAAAAAAAAACAGTGTGCAAAAATACTTTTGATGTTATAAGTTTGCTTATAACCATAGAGAGCTCTGAAAATCATATAAATTACCTATGGATATTTGAGTTTGTAAATTTTAAATGGGTCAAAGTAAATTTTCCATACGATTTCGGGTTGGTGAGGTCAACGTGGCAGCAAATATTTATAACAAATCTGCACAAATTTTTTCAAATTGACATGACTGAAATAGTACTTATATGAAAATGATTAGTTGTATGACTTTATAAGTTAGTACTTATATGAGAATTTTTTATTAGTGAAAACTAGTTAATATATGTTATATCTCTATATATTTCCATATATTTTAGTTGACTACGCTTTTTTACTGGTATGAAATTTTTCATTTAGTACTTGTATGAGAATTTTTATACTTGTATGACTTTATGAACTTAGTATTTATATGAAAATTTTTATACTTCTATGACTTTATAAGTTAAGTATTTATATGAAAAAGTTTTATTTTATAAGTATTTCAGTAAGTAATTTGTATACGTAAATTTGTGGATTCTTTTTTATTCCTGGTACCTGCTGCAGTTAGTTTAAATGGACAAATTTTGTTATATTAAAACAATATGACGAAATTTAATATTCTATACTTAACCAGTAGCATATGAAAGAAATATTTTAACTTTCTTTTAAACTATTCTTATTACACATAAAATATATGTGCTAATGGAATTGTATTAAATTAAGTGAAATATTTATGGTTATTACGCTCAAAAAAATACTTTCATATCATATATTTATTAATTAAAAATAAATATAATTGAATTTGAAATTATTAATTTCAAATCAAAGAAAAAATGTATATATTCTTAAAAAAGATATATACACATTATGCATTGAAATAAAGTAAAATGTATAAAAAATGATATTATTTGAAAGTTTAGCTAATATAAGAAGAAATATCGTTCTTACATAATTAAATAATAATATGTATAAGAGAACGAAAATTCTTTTCACGATACAAAAGGCAAAAATAATAAGCAACCGCCGTATTGCAACACAACACACATAACAAACAAACGACAGTTCCAATTTAATTGGACTGAATGAAAGAAGGCACAATATAAGAATTAATAAATATATATTTATATATATAAATGAATAAAAAATGGTATTTGGGGCTACCATAAGAATATATGTATAAAAGCAATCAAAATAAAGCTTTATAAAAAAATCGACAAAAAAATATATAAAGCAAGCGATAAATAAAAGGAAGAGCTTTATAAAAAAGTTAATGTGTTGTCTGTGTTTGTATATAAAGGTTGTCTTTTTATGTTTTGTGTATTGTATTGTGTAATTTTCAAATAAGAAAATATCATTTAAAATTTTATATAATATAAAAAAATATTATATAAAAAATAATATAAATAATATTATTCTGGTTGATCCTGCCAGTAGTTATATGCTTGTCTCAAAGATTAAGCCATGCATGTCTAAGTACAAACAAATTAAAAGTGAAACCGCAAAAGGCTCATTATATCAGTTATGGTTCCATAGATCGTTAACAGTTACTTGGATAACTGTGGTAATTCTAGAGCTAATACATGCAAAATAAACACGGACCTTTTGGAACGTGTGCTTTTATTAGGCTAAAACCAAGCGATCGTAAGATCGTTATATTGGTTGAACTCTAGATAACTTGCAGATCGTATGGTCTCGTACCGACGACAGATCTTTCAAATGTCTGCCCTATCAACTTTTGATGGTAGTATCTAGGACTACCATGGTTGCAACGGGTAACGGGGAATCAGGGTTCGATTCCGGAGAGGGAGCCTGAGAAACGGCTACCACATCTAAGGAAGGCAGCAGGCGCGTAAATTACCCACTCCCAGTTCGGGGAGGTAGTGACGAAAAATAACAATACAGGACTCATATCCGAGGCCCTGTAATTGGAATGAGTACACTTTAAATCCTTTAACAAGGACCTATTGGAGGGCAAGTCTGGTGCCAGCAGCCGCGGTAATTCCAGCTCCAATAGCGTATATTAAAGTTGTTGCGGTTAAAACGTTCGTAGTTGAATTTGTGCTTCATACGGGTAGTACAACTATAATTGTGGTATGTACATTACCTTATGTATGTAAGCGTATTACCGGTGGAGTTCTTATATATAATTAATACAATGTATTTTTTATATATTCCTCCTATTTAAACCTGCTTCAGTGCTCTTCATCGAGTGTTGTTGTGGGCCGGTACAATTACTTTGAACAAATTAGAGTGCTTAAAGCAGGCTCCAAATGCCTGAATATTTTGTGCATGGAATAATGAAATAAGACCTCTGTTCTACTTTCATTGGTTTTTAGATCAAGAGGTAATGATTAATAGAAGCAGTTTGGGGGCATTAGTATTACGACGCGAGAGGTGAAATTCTTGGACCGTCGTAAGACTAACTTAAGCGAAAGCATTTGCCAAAGATGTTTTCATTAATCAAGAACGAAAGTTAGAGGTTCGAAGGCGATCAGATACCGCCCTAGTTCTAACCATAAACGATGCCAGCTAGCAATTGGGTGTAGCTACTACTATGGCTCTCTCAGTCGCTTCCCGGGAAACCAAAGCTTTTGGGCTCCGGGGGAAGTATGGTTGCAAAGCTGAAACTTAAAGGAATTGACGGAAGGGCACCACCAGGAGTGGAGCCTGCGGCTTAATTTGACTCAACACGGGAAAACTTACCAGGTCCGAACATAAGCGTGTAAGACAGATTGATAGCTCTTTCTCGAATCTATGGGTGGTGGTGCATGGCCGTTCTTAGTTCGTGGAGTGATTTGTCTGGTTAATTCCGATAACGAACGAGACTCAAATATATTAAATAGATGCTTTCAGGATTATGGTGTTGAAGCTTATATAGCCTTCATTCATGCGTTCATCTTGAATGGACAAGTGTTTGAATGTGTTTATATAAGTGGAGTCGTACCTGTTGGTTTGTCCCATTATAAGGACACTAGCTTCTTAAATGGACAAATTGCGTCTAGCAGTAACGAGATTGAGCAATAACAGGTCTGTGATGCCCTTAGATGTCCTGGGCTGCACGCGCGCTACAATGAAAGTATCAACGTGTATTTCCTAGACCGAGAGGTCCGGGTAAACCGCTGAACCACTTTCATGCTTGGGATTGTGAACTGAAACTGTTCACATGAACTTGGAATTCCCAGTAAGTGTGAGTCATTAACTCGCATTGATTACGTCCCTGCCCTTTGTACACACCGCCCGTCGCTACTACCGATTGAATTATTTAGTGAGGTCTCCGGACGTGATCACTGTGACGCCTTGTGTTTCACGGTTGTTTCGCAAAAGTTGACCGAACTTGATTATTTAGAGGAAGTAAAAGTCGTAACAAGGTTTCCGTAGGTGAACCTGCGGAAGGATCATTATTGTGTTCCTATCCGAAAAAATATAATATATATATATATATAAAAAAAGAAAACAAACAAAACAAAAAAAAAAAAAAAGAATAAAAAAGAAAAAAAAATATACATTTTTTTTTTCTTTTTGTTCTTTTCATTCGATATGTTTTGAATTATTGATAATTATTATATAAATCTTATGGGTATATCAATAATTCGTATAAAACATATTTGAGTGTTTTTCTTTTTTTTCTTTTTTTTTTTTTTACTCCTTGTAATGCATTATGAACAGTATATTATACATATATTGGGAATTTCGCATACATTGTATTTGAACGCTAAAAAACCTTTAAACATATATAGCTGTACTTATTATTATAAAAATGATAAGTTAATTTGTTCACATTAACGTGCAATTCCTTTTTTATGGTTATTTTCTATTTGTGTTTAAGTATATGTTATATACATGTGTCATATACGTTAGTATAAGTATATGTATTATATACATATCATATACGTAGTATAGTATATAAATATACTCTGGTCTGTTTTTATTCAAGAAGTTATGGTTAAATGCACAAATAAAAGAGAATAACTAAAAACTGGTATTGCTGTTTTTGTTGACCTAAGACATGCGCAGCTTGCAAATGTTTGGGTTTAAAATTACAATTTATTGAAAGATGTGTTGGAATTTTATTTTAAAAATTTGTTATAAATATTATTATTATTATTCTTTCAATAAATTAAAAACTCTTGACTTTGAATCAAAAAACACAAAAAATTTTTACTCTAAGCGGTGGATCACTCGGCTCATGGGTCGATGAAGAACGCAGCAAACTGTGCGTCATCGTGTGAACTGCAGGACACATGAACATCGACATTTTGAACGCATATTGCGGTCCATGCTGTTATGTACTTTAATTAATTTTAAAGTGCTGCTTGGACTACATATGGTTGAGGGTTGTAAGACTATGCTAAATTAGTTGCTTATTCTTTTAGTTAATTAAAAGAATTTAAGCATATGGTATATTATTGGATTGTGTTTTCCAATCCATAATATTAATAGCATAAAAAGAAATATATACAATATATTCTTGAATACCTCATATTTGAACGAAATTTTATAATAAATGAGAATCTTAGTATTCCCAAAATAAAAAAAAAATTTCAATATTATTTAAAATATATTTAAATAAATACATTACGAGGACAGTCTAGCATAAAATATATTCATATTGTGACCTAGACCTTAAGTCCCTAATGGTATTTATTTAAAAAGTGGAGTGATTTAAAATTATATATATTTTAATAATATGAAATGTATTAATAATTTGAATTGGGATGAAAAGATTTTATGTTTATTATTAGAAATTTATAAAATGGTATCGAGATATAAAATATGTTTCTTTAAAATAGCGAAAAAAAAAAAAAAAAATAATAATAATAATAAATTTTTTATACAACCTCAACTCATATGGGACTACCCCCTGAATTTAAGCATATTAATGAGGGGAGGAAAAGAAACTAACAAGGATTTTCTTAGTAGCGGCGAGCGAAAAGAAAATAGTTCAGCACTAAGTCACTTTGTCTATATGGCAAATGTGAGATGCAGTGTATGGAATATCTTAATATCTAGTATGAGAAATTAACGATTTAAGTCCTTCTTAAATGAGGCCATTTACCCATAGAGGGTGCCAGGCCCGTATAACGTTAATGATTACTAGAAAGATATTTCCAAAGAGTCGTGTTGCTTGATAGTGCAGCACTAAGTGGGTGGTAAACTCCATCTAAAACTAAATATAACCATGAGACCGATAGTAAACAAGTACCGTGAGGGAAAGTTGAAAAGAACTCTGAATAGAGAGTTAAATAGTACGTGAAACTGCTTAGAGGTTAAGCCCGATGAACCTGAATATCCATTATGAAAAATTCATCATTATAACTGTGGTATTTAATTTTAAATATTATAGTAATAGTGTGCATTTTTTTCATATAAGGACATTGTAATCTATTAACATAATAAAGTATTTATCAAAAGATCATTGGTTTTAAGTTTATTCAAATTAATTTGCTTTTAGCTTATTAACATAGAATAAATACTGATGATTTGATAAAGTGTTGATAGATTTTATTATATATAATGCTAAAATTCTTTTGAATTTTACAATAATATTATTATCATTGATTTTAATATTAATTGTATGCATTTATATGATTAACAATGCGAAAGATTCAGGATACCTTCGGGACCCGTCTTGAAACACGGACCAAGGAGTCTAACATATGTGCAAGTCATTGGGTTATATTAAACCTAATGGCGTAATTAACTTAACTGTATGGGATTAATTTTTAGTGTATTACACTATTAATTCAATCCCGGGGCGTTCCATATAGTTATGTATAATGGTAATTTATTATTATTTATACCTCTAACTGGAGCGTACCTTGAGCATATATGCTGTGACCCGAAAGATGGTGAACTATACTTGATCAGGTTGAAGTCAGGGGAAACCCTGATGGAAGACCGAAACAGTTCTGACGTGCAAATCGATTGTCAGAATTGAGTATAGGGGCGAAAGACCAATCGAACCATCTAGTAGCTGGTTCCCTCCGAAGTTTCCCTCAGGATAGCTGGTGCATTTAAATATTATGTAAAATAATCTTATCTGGTAAAGCGAATGATTAGAGGCCTTAGGGTCGAAACGACCTTAACCTATTCTCAAACTTTAAATGGGTAAGAACCTCACCTTTCTTGATATGAAGGTTGAGGTTATGATATAATGTGCCCAGTGGGCCACTTTTGGTAAGCAGAACTGGCGCTGTGGGATGAACCAAACGTAATGTTACGGTGCCTAAATTAACAACTCATGCAGATACCATGAAAGGCGTTGGTTGCTTAAAACAGCAGGACGGTGGACATGGAAGTCGTAATCCGCTAAGGAGTGTGTAACAACTCACCTGCCGAAGCAACTAGCCCTTAAAATGGATGGCGCTTAAGTTGTATACCTATACATTACCGCTAAAGTAGATGATTTATAATACAATTTCGGTTGGATTATAAATTTTGAAACTTTAGTGAGTAGGAGGGTACAATGGTGTGCTTAGAAGTGTTTGGCGTAAGCCTGCATGGAGCCGCTATTGGTACAGATCTTGGTGGTAGTAGCAAATAATCGAATGAGACCTTGGAGGACTGAAGTGGAGAAGGGTTTCGTGTGAACAGTGGTTGATCACGAGTTAGTCGGTCCTAAGTTCAAGGCGAAAGCCGAAAATTTTCAAGTTTTAATGAAATGAAGTGAAATTTAATTTTTTTATTTCATAGTAATTAAACACTTGAATAATTTTGAACGAAAGGGAATACGGTTCCAATTCCGTAACCTGTTGAGTATCCGTTTGTTATTAAAAATGGGCCTTGTGCTCATCCTGGCAACAGGAACGACCATAAAGAAGCCGTCGAGAGGTATCGGAAGAGTTTTCTTTTCTGTTTTATAGTCGTACTACCATGGAAGTCTTTCGAAGAGAGATATGGTAGATGGACTAGAAGAGCATGACATTTACTGTTGTGTCGATATTTTCTCCTCGGACCTTGAAAATTTATGGTGGGGTTACGCAAACTTCTCAACAGGCCGTACCAATATCCGCAGCTGGTCTCCAAGGTGAAGAGTCTCTAGTCGATAGAATAATGTAGGTAAGGGAAGTCGGCAAATTAGATCCGTAACTTCGGGATAAGGATTGGCTCTGAAGATTGAGATAGTCGGGCTTGATTGGGAAGCAATACCATGGTTTATGTACTCGTTCTGGGTAAATAGAGAATTTCGGTTCTTGTTCCCCGGATAGTAGTTACGTAGCCAATTGTGGAACTTTCTTGCTAAAATTTTTAAAGGATTATATCGTAAGATATGTATTCTTTTTAAATTATAACGATTATCAATTAACAATCAATTCAGAACTGGCACGGACTTGGGGAATCCGACTGTCTAATTAAAACAAAGCATTGTGATGGCCCTAACGGGTGTTGACACAATGTGATTTCTGCCCAGTGCTCTGAATGTCAAAGTGAAGAAATTCAAGTAAGCGCGGGTAAACGGCGGGAGTAACTATGACTCTCTTAAGGTAGCCAAATGCCTCGTCATCTAATTAGTGACGCGCATGAATGGATTAACGAGATTCCCTCTGTCCCTATCTACTCAGTTGCGTTTGAACAGCCGAAGCGAACGGACGTGTGCGCGGACGATTCAGTTTTTACGGAGCGTTAGTATTGATGACGGTGTTGTGGTGCTTTTGTTGCCGAAAACAATTGAAGGTCATCATTGTGCGAACAATAGACGCAAGTGTAGTGCGGGACAACTTAGTTTGAAAAGTTTCCCAAGATAAAGTGATTAGTGTGGGTTTTCCCAAACAGTGTGCGAAAAATAGACGCAAAAACAGTGTGGGTTTTTCCCAAATAGATGTGCAGTGTGGGTGTTACCCAAATATTGTGTAAACAATAGACGCAATTTTGTGCGGGAAAATATACATTTCCCAAAAAAGGGATTTAGTTCTGTGACAAAAGTGTTTGTGTGTGTGCTACCTAACGCAGGTAGAACTTTTGTGAGAGAGCACAAGAAAGTTCTAGTGCGCGAAACAATAGAAGTACAGTGTGGGTGTCACCGAATTATTGTGCAAACAATAAACAATAGACGCCAGTGAAATTTGGGATTTTCCCAAAAGTTTACGAAGGACGTAATAATAATTACTAAGTGCGGGTTGGGTAATCCCCAAAAGCGTGTATTTCGCTGCAATGTCTGCAGCACGTAAAAGAGGAGCAAAGTGCATCAGTGGAGCGAGCGATGACTCAGGGCCCAAGGTGGTCGATGTCGAGTCATCCGATGATGATGGAGTGGAGCTGTCCCGAAAAGCGCGTAGGAAGGCGCGCTTGGAGAAAGCAGAAAAGGAGAAAAAGGACAGCGGCAGGAAAGAGAAAGCAAAGAAGGCAAAGGAAGGAGAAGAAGAGGTAATTGTAGAGCCAAATTCCGCTTGCGGAAATGTAGGTAATTCTGTTGGTGGTGTGCGTAGATCTATGTCGCCTGATGAGAAGAGCCACCTTAAGGCTATGTCGGACTTAACTCTCGAGTTAAGCCGCATGGCGTTCGGGGGGGAAGAGCTCGAGGTATCTAGGCTCATGCAAATTGGTAGGGAATATGAATCACTGTTACTTATAGTGATTATGGAGAATGCCGATCTTCGCGGACAGATAAATGCACTGCACAAGGTAAATAGTGCAGTAACGAGTGCATTGAAGAGTGCAGCTGCAGCTGGTCATTCGACCAGAAGCATGGAGGCTCCTGTGTCTTCGGCGATTGCCCCACCGGCACCTGTGCTGGAGGCAATAGCGCCAAAGGA
>NW_026038152.1:0-61817 GCF_023373825.1 Bactrocera dorsalis
ATACTATCTCATCAGTTACTTCTAAGACTAATGAAATTTCAAACAGTTATTATCACTGAAAATATTTAACACTTTTAACAAGTAAATAGTTTTTTCTAGTTGAATATCACCAACTATTAATAATTAAGAAAAACTTGTAATAAGTTTTCACAATTTTTCTGCACACGAACGTGAAACGCGTCGAACGTCTACTTCACTCGTTCAGTAAAAGAAAAAGAAAAATGGCCGAATTCAGCCGACTGCTAAAACTATTGAAACGATGAAATGTACAAAGCAGGGATGCTTCTGTGGAACCTAATTCCAAATACAATCAAAGAATGGAAAGTAGTTAAATACTTTTATTAAAAATACAGATGCTTAAGCAATCTGTAAATATTTTTTTAATTCAACTACCGAAAGTCGCATCTCAAATGCAGTGTGATTTTTTAACCTTTACCAGTAAATTATTTCTTAATATATGCAAAACAAGAGACTTACGACAATTTTAGTACAAAACGTTCCACACCGTTAAGAGAATATTTTTTTTATAAACTTTCAACTAAATATATTTGAAATATACTCGCGTCAAAAACAGCAACTTATTTTTCTGTAATATTTGGTTTATTGAGTTGTGTTCGGGTCTTCTTCCAAATTAAAAAGATTAGAAAGACAAGCCAAAAATGTGTTGAAGAAGAATTTTGATGAAGAAATAAAAGTGAAAAAGTCAGATAGATATTCCCATATTTGTATTTATTTTGATTCAAATTGCATGGAGTGATTGAAATATTTTGAGTGTGATTTTAAAAAATCGTGTTATTGCCATATTAAATGGTATTAAAATGAATGTTTTCTCAAAAACGAGTCGAAACTTATCGAAGGTTCTTGAATACAAGATCTCAAAATAAAAAAGTTAAATAATACGAATTTTTCGTAATCCGCATAGGGCTCTATTCCTACGCCCTTTTTTAATTTATTAAAGATTTTATAAGTATCGATATATTGAAGAAAAATTATCGATAGTTTCATAATTTTCACTTTTCTACATCTCTATTATTATCCTCTTTAACGACACGTAAATAAAATTTGTGAAGAATTTTCGAATTCTAGGTAAAAAATTAACGTTCTATTAGTGATAGAATGTCTACCAAAATTGATGCAAAAAATATAAGCAATACAGCCTCTGAGAAAAACGATTGGAATCAAAATGATGATGATGACTGGGATGATTGGGGTGATGCCGAGGAGAATTTTGAGGATACACCCGATTCCAATTTTTTGGAGGACAATGTTGCAAAAGGCAATATAAATGCAGAAAATAATAACTCATTGCAAGCCACAAAGAAAACAGTTGAAGAACCTACGCAAGATTTTAACAAGAACAAAGAGAAGGTAACAGAGGTAAGAAAAACGGAAAATATAATCACTGCTACAACGCAAAAACCAACCTCTGGGTGGGGTGGGCTGTTCGGAGGCGTAGTTTCGTCGGTACTTTCTACTGCTTCTGAAGGCATTGGCAATATCACCTCAACAATGAGTCAAGGTCTTAATCAAGTAATTGGCGTTCCCGATCCAGAGGAACTAGCACGAATGCAAGCCGCCGAAACAGCAAAGCTACACAGTGAGTTGAAAGTCGACGATAACCATGTCGAGCAAAAAGTTTTAAAAGATAACCAGCAGCATAGGGTTCAGGAACAACAAGAAGGAACGCCTTCCTTCGGATTGAATATCGTTAGTGGAGTGACGACTCTTGGGACGAAGGTACTTAACACGGGTTTGGATACACTTGAAGGAATTGGAAAAAAAACCATGCATATATTACAAGAAAATGATCCACTACTAATGAATAAGAGAAAATTACTTGGTTTAGAACAAGAAAAACCAAATCTGAGTGAGGTTTGTGCAATTTATCTTTTGTAATCAAAAAATAGTTTTGAAAGACATAAAAATTTTTAACCTTTGGCAGGTGCTTAAGGAAGCGAAAAAAGACGCTGATCACTTAGAAAATGCTTTGAAAGAGATGAAATTAGAAAAGTCACGCGAAATGCTGCGTTTCGATCTACTCTTCGAGAACAATTGCGGGCTTGTACACCTGGAAGCATTGGAAATACTCTCTAAAGAATCAGTGCTTAAGTTGCAAAAGCTGCAGGATGCAGTCAGTGGCAATGCGCTTAAAGAATTGCAAGAGACTATCACTGAAGTTAAAGAGCTGATGGAGTTGGAGGATTTAGAGGGCGAAAGTGATGGAGACTACGATGTCGGAGAGTTAAATACACGTCTAATTAGCGCCATTGAAGATGCAGAACTGCAAATAAATTTCGATGATATAATAAGGTAGATCAATAACATAAATTTTGTAAAGACTTAATTTGCATATATTATCTTACTTTTATTTTGTTTACAGCAATTGGAGACAAGCGTTGGAGTGGTTTAAATCAGCACCAGTGAACGGTACACATGACACCGTACAGGAGACTTTTGCCAAATCTATTACACTGTTAGCTGAAGCTTGTGCCTTGCAAATAAATAAACTTCATAAAATCGCCGAGTTATTGTTGGTGAAGGAACATCACAGCACAGCCAATGAAGTAGATTGCATTGTACAGCTGTGTAAGCAATTCACTATGCATTTGAATGGTCTGACAAATCGATTTGCTGCCACATTGACGGGCATTCAGTTAGACGCGCAAACAGAAACAGATGACATAATAAAAACGCGCATCAGCACGCTTTTCGCTGAAATGTTGGTGGCAATACAACAAATAGAGAAGGCGTTTCATTTGTTCTTACCCATATTGCAAATTGGAGCGGTGTAAAAGAAATACAAGATTGTAGCGTTTTGTAATTTGATACGTCTTGGTTATGTTGAAAATAATTTCTAAGTATTCTTATTTTATTTTTGTTTAATTGTCGCAATGGTCACTTGAGATTGTATTTAAAAGTGTTTGCTGTTAAATAAACTAATTATATTAATATTTCACGATGTTGGCATTCCATAAATCATTTTGATTAGGTATATCGTCGCGATAATTTTGAAATAAAAGTTCTTTCTTGTTTATAAAACTATTAGTATTTTATTTTTTCAGCTCTTGTTTAAATAGCTACAATAAACATTTTTTTTTTGGTTTGCCTTAAACAGAAACAAACGCTATATATTTTGCAGGCAATTTGCGTACTAGACTTCTTTCATTAAATCAAATTTGTTTATTTTCGATGACTTTTCAATCAATATATACATATGTATATTCTAACGAAGCGAACTGTTAACAATTCAATCATGTCAGCACGCTAGGCACTGAAAGGTGCCCATGAAGAGTAGTGTTGTTTCTAAGTAGCCGAAGATATAATACATAACATTTTCGAGTTTATTTTAAAATAATTTTACTACTAGCTAATATATGTTTTTTCTGAATATTAAAGACATCAAAAAACATATGTCTTATACTTTCTTCCACAAGAGAAATTGTGTAGTGGAAGAGGAATCAGCGCTGCATTTACCAGTCGACTTTTTACAGAGCATTCAAAATCTAAGATCCGGCTTATTTTTCGCCATGTATCTATAAAAATAAAATGATTACCATTAGTAAAATATTTAAAATTATTAAAAATATTTAATTTAATTTTATTATACTTACTTATCCAAAGTCTCCCAAAACGTCATTAAAACAGCACGATCTAAATGTCGCTTATTTTGCGAAAGATTCAACAATGTCACCGACCACTTCGCAACGTTGGTATCCAGTTTTAATTCGCTGAAGCGTAAATGAAAAGCACAAACTGCAATGAAATGAAGATTGTTAGTGTATACATTATAAATTTCTATTTGCATTGAGCTACTTACTTTTGGAGAAAATTTCCACAGGATTTCCATCCCAGGGCCAACCTTTAAACTGCCAAGCGGGTCCCATTACAAATACTGCTACGACTCGTTGCCAATCTTGGGCCGAAAGCTTTTGCGGGTTATCAATGACGCGATATGGTACAGTTTGATTGTTTCGTTTGCGCTAAAGTTAAAAAAAAAAACAGAATAAATGCTTTAAAGTTAAGATATAATTAAATGAATAAATCTGAAAACTTACCTGCAGCAAGACTTCGTTGTCTCTTGCCCCACCTGCACGCTTTTTATCTTCAGTTGAGACGAATTTGAGGTCTTGCAAAAGGTCCTTGGCATTGTACATGGTGATTAGACTGGTATTAGCGGAAGGTATTATAATGATAGGCGTGCGCGAAACGCGTTTCTGTGCCGATGGTGCCACTTGTCGAGCTTGAGCTGTAGGTAAAAGTTCCTTGGGGCGACCAGCTATAAATATAATTATTTTAATAAATGTTTTTTTTTTAAACAAAAGTGATTAGCTTACGTATTTGTGGTGGCATATTCGCCTTACGTTGCGCAAGTGAACCCTCAGTCACGGATTTCAGTGACATACCATGATAAGTACCCAGTGTGTCGATTTTGAAGCCCTCCGTTTCTGAAAAAAATTAATACAAAATTTAAACATAAACAAAAATTATATAAGTACGCAAATACACAAATGCTTACCTTCTTTTTGTCTGTTGAAACGTTCCTGATCATAACGATTGTATTGCGTCAACTGTGGTTGCGGTTTCGCAATACGTGCCGGTTCTGGCATCTTGATAGCTTGTTGTGCTGCCGGTCTATTTCGCCCTTCTTCACGTGCCTTTATGCCTTGCAATATAGCGAATATATTTTTAGCAAACATCTTTCCCGCACTCTGTAATATAGTGGTACGCGTTCGCCACTGACGCTCGCGGCTTATTATATGTTTCGTTGAATCTACATCATAATCAAGTATGGCACGTAAATCTGTAGCCATCGCATCTTCATTGTCAGTGCGTTTAATGGTGGTACGTTTGTTGGCCAAACGTTTTGCTTTGATGGCAGCAATTTTCTCCACAGACATCGTTTCTGAGAGCGATTTGATATTGTCGATATTGACAGTGGTCTCCTTTTTGTTGACATCCCAACGTGCAGCCAATTGTTCACGCACTTTTTGCACTTGGGTGTCTTCAAAGCGTGCCTTCTTTGCGAGTGAATCGCCTCCTGGTGCATCTCCATCAGCAGGCCGCTTGACTTGTGTGGGAATTTCAAGTGGTGCACTTTTGTCTATGCTGGCGCATGTTGAGTTTTCTCCATTAAGATAGGCAAGTAACTCTTTACGATCAGGACGATTAACAGCAGGTATATCTTCCGCCTGAAATTTTTTTAAAATATGTACTGAAAAAAAGAAAATGTAATAAAATGTTTTACTTACCGCACATTGTCGCACATACACCGAATGCTGCAGCATAACATTTTTAAGTAGATATAGTAAACATTCCAACGTGTAATATTCGCGTGGAGCCCCTTTTTTGCCAGACCTACAAATAAAAATCAGCACTTAATATTTGGAAAGAGAGATTCCTACCCTAAATTACTTACCCATATTTCAAATAGTTTGTTTTCACATTTTTTGGCCACGAAAATTCGCCAAAGATTATTTGATTATCTCTTTCAATAATCTCTTTTTTGTTTATATTGTATTGCCGTAGGAGACTTAATGGATCCGCCATTGTTTAATTTAGCAAATTAATTCCGCAAATAAAACTGCACTCAATACCGTTTCTATATTAGCCGCTTAACACGACTTTGCGTTATTTTAACTCGAGGTGTTAGTTAATGAATGAAATATTATTTAATTTAACTTCAATTTATACTTTTACTGCTTGATACGAAAACTTATTGACGTTTGTTAATATGTCAAAAAACAGTGTTGTAAAACGTTAAAATACAGGATTGCATTTTATTCATTCAAGCTGTGTTAAATATTTATTTTGCGCATGTGGCTGACTGGTTTACCTAACTAAAGGTATTGAACGTCGCATTTTTTGGTGCTTAGCGTTAATAGCGACGCGACAACACTAATAACCAATTCTAACATTAGTACAAACGAAATTAAATGCAAACGAATTACTTTTTTAATAATACTTATATACGTTTGTACAAGCGTTAAAAGTCGCGCGACAAGAACTTTTTCTTTCAAAAAAATTACAATTTTTTCGTTTTCTGCAGCCAACTTTACTTATTACAAGTGCACATTGCTTCGAGATATTACTAGAATATTGTTAATATTTTAATTGTGGTACATATAATGAAAGACATACACAAAAATGTTTTAAGAATTTTTATGAAGTAAATTCTGTATAAATATTTTCTTTGATGTGCAAACACTGAGTTAGTAAAATTTTATATCGGCCGTTACCGCGCTCCTGCAGCCAACAATGATCCAACGCAACACAGCTCTGCATGAAATGCCAAGTTATCTCTAGTTTCTTGTGCTGGTTCCGTACTTGTAAAATTGGTCTTACAAAATAGTGCAAATAAAATAATAAATATATAATTTAGCGTTAAATATCTTCTACATAAAACTGTGAATAGTAATGCAAGTGCTAATGGTGTGATAAAAACAAAGTGTTAAATAAATATTCATAAAAGCAGTCATGGGGCAGACCGCTGGCAAAATCGGTAAGTCTGTCGAAAAGAATTCCAATTAGATTTGTATATATATTTAAGTCAATATCAATTGGAAATTTGTATTTACAAAAGACAAATACATTATTTGACAAAATTATGTTTTATATGCAGATGTGCATGCATAGCACGTAAATAAAATATAATAAACAATTTTAGCAATCGGCAAAATAGTGCTGATACCGCAGCTTCACCGCTCTCGTCCATACATAGATATGGATTGCCATACATATGTTTTGTGACGTTTTTGTTGTTGTGTTCTTGGTGTGAACATGTGTAATATTGTTTTGTTGCTTTACTAAATGCGGGGGTTGTTGCCTTCGATGTGTTTGTGATTGCATATTGGTACTTCCGCTTCCAGTAAATACGTAATTTCTATTGGAATGCGGCGACAATTTACATGCGGTGTTTCTAAATTGGCTAGCATCACCACGTCTCCTAATCTGCACGTGTATACCGTTGCCTACATATAAAATTATGTTTCGGAAACGTTCAGGAAGAACCTGTATTGGCTACTTTATATCTATAAAAACAGATTTCAAGTGTATTAGACATACATATGTATGTACATAAGTGAGATAATTCCTCCATCCATGTTAAAGTATATAAACACATATAAGTACATATGTATATGAAACAAAAGGACCCTTGACCTTCATTTAGCTCTTCGGTGGCCTGCTACCCTCTAGAAGGTACGAGTAAAGTTTCAAATATAAAAAGGTAGCCATTTTAAAGGGAGCTTTATATTTCGAACAAAAGAAATTTTTAAATAAAAATTCGCATTGTCCAAAATGCAAAATTATAAGTTCATGCCTAAAGTTATTATACAGACATGTTTGAAATAATAAAAACAATCAATGCTATCACAGAAATCCATGAATAAAGTTTTAAATATATTTTATTCCTTTATTTCTATATTTATACTTTTGTAACATGTTGTTCACTTAACGGTTGTTTGTATCACCTTACACTAATCGACATAGATATGAATATAGTTATGTAAATGATCCGACCGTCCGTCACTCTGTGCAAGCTTTAAGCATTTAATCACTGCCACGCCCACAAAACGCAATTAAGGGAACTGTAATTCGGCTCAGGGTAAAGGTCTGGCCCCGCCCTCTAATAGGTTTAAAGTACATATGTACATAAAATGGTTTTGGTTTTTTCCACCTGACAAACTGCCTGAAAGAACTTCCCGAGCTTTGATTCTTGCAATTTTTAAGAGCACAAATTGTATATGAAACAAAAGGACCCTTGACCTTCATTTAGCTCTTCGGTGGCCTGCTACCCTCTAGAAGGTAGGAGTAAAGTTTCAAATATAAAAAGGTAGCCATTTTAAAAGCGGCTATATATTTCGAACAAAAGACATTTTTAAATAAAAATTCGCATTGTCCAAAATGCAAAATTATAAGTTTATGCCTAAAGTTATTATACAGACATGTTTGAAATAATAAAAACAATCAATGCTATCACAGAAATCCATGAATAAAGTTTTAAATATATTTTATTCCTTTATTTCTATATTTATACTTTTTTAACATGTTGTTCACCTAACGGCTATTTGTATCACCTTACACTAATCGACACAGATATGAATACAGTTATGTATATAAATGATCCGTCCGTCCGTCACTCTGTGCAAGCTTTAAGCATTTAATCACTGCCACGCCCACAAAACGCAATTAAGGGAACTGTAAATCGGCTCAGGGTAAAGGTCTGGCCCCGCCCTCTAATAGTACATATGTACATATCTCTCAAACCACTTATGCTACAAAAATAGAACCATGGGCGTGGCATCGTCCACGTTTAGGTTAAATCACATATATCTTGGGACCCGCCGACTGATTTCAACCAAATAACTTTACTCTGTATTGGTGATGATATGTGAGATACCTCAATGAAACCTAAGGAATATTTTATTATTTTATCATATTAATAGTATGTGGTATTGGTCGATACTACCCCAACCCCGATATATGTACTTCATATAATGATTTTTCGTTTTTCTAACATACCTTATGAAAAATATGTCGGTATGTATAAAAAATTCCATCGAAATACGTTTTCAAAAATGGTTTTTGTTTTTTCACCTGACCTTAAACTACCTGAAAGAATTTCCCGAGCTTTGATTCTTGCAAATTTTAAGAGCACAAAATGTCCGGTTGTACCTGAACTTAGCCTTTCCTTATTTCTATATATTTATATATATATATATATATATATATATATATATATTTACTGATAATCCGCTGTTATGTACCTAATAATTATCCAAAAATATTGAACTTGATGTTTTTACTCTTTGCTATCCAGGAAATTGATATAATAATAAGAGAATTTTCTCGCGCAACTTTTGATAAAGAAAGGAAGTAAATTGTTAGTCGCCTTTTTAAGCTTTTCTAATTTGATCGCGTATCCTCAGTGAAGCCAAAAAACATCGTTGAAAGGTGCTTTTAGAACTCAGTGGTATTTTTTAATCACTATACTTCCGATTAAAATTCCTCAAGCAAGATCCTTATCTGTATTGAACCGCCTGCAACTTTCACTAGCTTAACCAAAGAAAAAAAACCAAAATCAACTTTGAGACATGTATTTGGTTCCGCTAAATAAATAATATCCGGCTACGTCGTCGTCAATCGAATTCCCTTCCGAATCGCGTTTTTTTTTTTTAATTTTTTGGTTTTTACTTTCTTCCAGCAACTTCATTAGACCACCATTGCATATGAAGATAAATGGCAGGAAAGTGTAGCAAATTTGTATTTGTATAAGGTAAAACATATGCTGCTGTGGCGACTGCTGTCGATGGAAGATAAATGCAATTTAAAATTTATAAAATATTAAATTTTTATGAGGGTGAAAATAAATGAATATGTTATATACATATGTACATACATACGTAGATGCCTATTTAAGGGAAATGGCAAGCTGCCAAAAACACGCAAGACAAACTGGAGAAGCCGCTATTTTTGGGGGCACTCATGGGGTCGCACATTGTTTGTGTCTGTAAGGAGAGTGGCTGTGTTTATTTATACGTAGGATCACAGTTGTGTAAAGCCCATGAATCTAACGTTACCATATGTCAAATACACAATTCTTCGAGTGCTGGTATTTTTGAATATTCGAAGGGAAATTCTAGCATTGCGAAACATATGTCCGTACAGTATAAATACACATAATTGTATGTATGGTTTTAATGTTGTACCTATGTTTGTATGTTTATGCTGCAGCATCAATAAGTACCAAAACGAATTAAATACGAAATAGTAGAAGAATAGAAAAGCAAATATGAAAATCTAACGGCGCTGTGTGAAGTGTTTGTGGAAATTGTAAACGCCAATGCGCAAATGTTAAATGCACTACAAAAACAACACGCATAGGTGCTTACTATGTTAGGAAGAATGCCTGCACACCCTCAAAGGCAAAGGTGTGTAGGTATGCCATCTTAAACATAGTTCCAACTCGTATATACATATGTATGTAGTTGTAAAAAACCCCCTGCTCCCGCCAGCCGACGAATCGAATACACACCGTGGCGCACACATGTCAATTCTATGCGATTATTATGTGTACGTAAGTATGTGAGCGTATCAAATGATCGCTTGTCCTGGCGGTCAGCAGCGCTATCTAAATGTGCCGCTATGCGTAGCAGCCAATAGCTGTTCTACGCTTACCTGTATACCTTCGATATCACTGCCATTTCGCCCTTGCTTGAGTGCCAACATTTTGCCGTGTAATGCGCGCAGGCGCATTTTACCTGCGTGACTTGTCCTTACAGTATCCTGTGATATTTAATGTGCACTCAATTTTCCTCGCTTGCTTATCAGCTGTGTACTGAGTTTGAGTTGCTTTATGTGGTATTGGAAAACAACGAGCATGATTGAAAAGATGTTTTTTTACTTTTTCTTCAATTGGTTTTTTTTTTTACTTTTTTGTGTACTTAAAATCAAAGTAATAAACTTGGTTATTTATGATGCCTTTTGATTTTAAGGATTTTTTTTATATTTAAAGCGCACAATGTTGCACTATTTTCTTGTTTTGGCTGGATATATAGATTTTTTATACCTATATTGTTGTATTGTTTCGTAAGCATCATTAATTTATACTCTATGGGATATGAAACAGGTACTTTCTATTGTTAGAGTAGTTTTAAAAGTTGAGTAACTGTCCCCTTTGGTTGTTGCATCAGCTACTGCATTTATGTTGGTACGTTATATACCTGTATGAAATAACTATGTATATGTATATACATATATATAAATATGTGTATAAAACAGCTATAATTTAAAAGTTGGATCGAAAAATACTTTACAAAGGTAAAAAGTCAACGAAGTCAATATCTAAATCGGTTTAAATAGCATACTCTTATATGAATTATGTGATATTGAAATAAATATTATGGTTACAAAGGCTTTAGTGCTGAATTGGAAGCTCTTCTAAAGTTTACTCATTTAAATAATACAATCTCACCATTCTGATGTGCTTTCTAAACTGTATAATTGAAACCTTTTAATAATGGCAACGTTTAGGATCCTAAAACAGCCAGAAATTTCGATTTTTTGTTCTTTAGAAGTAATATATATTTTATTCCTGAATGGTTATGTAATACCTGAGTTCAATATGAACCCACTTCGTCTTGTTACTTCAAACGATATATGTATAGTATGTAATAAAAAGTTCTTTATAACTATCGCGGAAAAAATTATTCTATTTTTACGCAACCACAGTCGATTCTCAAATTATTTTATTTTTTGTTTAGGAAGTTGAAAGTATTTTGAAATTTCAGGTTAGAATCATTTTAGTTATCAGAATATTTTTTAGGTCTTATGATTTTTACTATAGTCGAACGTCATGATTTCAAATTTCTATGCTAAGTTGTCGATAAAGTCATATACAGGGTTTTCCAATAAGAGTGATATGATTTCTTTTCAAAAAGAAACACACTAATTGTTAAAGAAATTTAATATTTTTTATTTTATAATACAATTAAGTTCTGAATATAAAATCATTCATATGTCTTCCACGACTTCTTTTGCGGGAACGAATTGAAATAATCGAAACTCCAAACTTTTCTCGCAATAATTCGGTTGTTGCACGTGCTGTGTGTCTCGCACGTAGCCTCGTCTTGTTGGAACCGGATATTTGTCAACTTGATCAACTTCTTCCAATTGCGGCCATAAAAAGTTCGTTATAATCGATCTGTACTTCTCCTTTCTGGCATTAACGGTATCACAGGCTTATTTTCGAAAGAAGCGATGAACAAGAAAAAATCGCACAGAGCCAAATCTGGTAAATACGGTGGTTGATCGATGGTATTCATTGCATTTTTGGCTTTCAACTCGGTCACAATCGTATCTACTCTTTTTGGAAAAAATTTCGGGATGAGTCGAGCAAGAACGCGTTTCATACCCAAAATATCCACTAAAATCATTCGAACGGACTCGCGAGAAATGACCAGCTCTCTTACCATCTCTCTAACACTTGCGTGATGATTTTCAGCCACCATATCCATAATTTTTTAAATATTTTCATCAGTTGAAGAGGTCAAAGGTCGTCCAGAACGAGGTATGTCTTCAACGATCTCTCGGCCGGCTTAGAAGGCTTTGTACTACTCGTAGGCTTATGTTTTTGATAAAACTGAATCACGGCAAGCCTTTTCCCAACATTCGCAATGACTTCGCATACGAAATTTGGTTAGAAATACAAAATTTGAGAAAATTTCTTTGTTTGATATTTGTATCCGTTGTCGCAATGTCTATCTGTTAATAAAAATGGAAAATAATATTAAGTAATAACTACCTCTACTGAAGCATATCAACCTATACAGATGCACAAAAGTTTATCAAAATTACTCAGAAAGCGATTGACTTTTTATTTGCGATAAGTCAGTATATAGATATATGGGTACATATGATTTATTAGTTTTGTGAATAGCAAGCTTATTAATTTGCCAATGCTAAAAACGTTTAAATTCGATTATATCTACGCAAATATGTGTACATATTAATATTTTTATCAATTTATGATAAAAATTCTGAATAGTTATGAAAACATTGATTTTGCCGAAAAAAAGAGTGCCTGAAAATGATTTCCTTTCGGTTAGTACTCTTTGCAAATAATTTTATTGTCTAGTAGGAAGTCTAATAATATTAACTTCCTCGATTTTCGCCATTTCCTTCCTATTGAGGCACTTTTTAGGAGATATTTAACAAACCAACGAATTAATTATCTTAAATCACAGAATTTAAAATAATAATTAATCAATTTAAACATTAGGGCTTTCCAACTACACTCATAAATAAATAAATTTTTCTATATCGAAAACTCTGAAACCTTCCGTGCGGTAAGCTTATCATCAGAATACAGTGTTTGCGGCAGCAGTTCTTTGCCTAATTCGGTTATAATGAAGGCGAAGGCGTGAGCTGGCGCATTGTGATGAAGGAAAATCAAACTTTTCTTCGACGAACGACCAACTCGTCGTCAAGTCGATCAAATAATTTGGCATAGTTGAGTCCTGCAAACGTTTGTCCATTTTCAAGTACTTTATGTTGATTACTACTTTTGAATCTAAAAAAACGGTAGGGATTTCCTTTTCGGTCGATAGAACAGTTTTGATATTCTATGAAACAGATTCTCTGCTCCACTGTTTCGATAGTTCCATGGTATCAGTGGATCCAAGCTTCGTCGCAGAAAATCCTTCGGCTTGCGCTTAAACTTCGTGAAAAGTACTCTATAGTGGTCGCATGTTACGCCTCTTGTAGGATGTAAGCTGACTGCTTTCTCATGCCCAATATTAATAGCTGTATAAGACCGAAGCTGTATTTTCAGATGCACACCTTCAATCGGGGGCTTGCCAATTCAAGATCAAGGGTTGTTGTACGGGACATCGAAGCATGGTTCATAAAAACCGACGTGTGACGTTGAACCGTTATAAAGAAATTTTGATTAATTGCTTCGCCAAAAAATAAAATAAACAAAACAAAAACTTGAATTTGACAGTATTCGTCAATCTTCGCTTGCGATTCTGTGTCATCAGGCGGTGAGGCAATGTACTTTTTATTTTCTAATATTTTGGTACACTGTTATAAAAAGTTTAAATCCTTTGGAAGGTGAACACTAAGTAAATACTAATTAGAGCTTGCATAATTTTAAAAAATAGATCCATTTAGAATCGCTGAACCCGCTTTCATTGTCATTTAGCGTATGCACAACACTTTTTCGTTGTCATTACCTTTGCAGACGCTGACAACTGCAAATATTTTCCGTCTGTCCATCGGTCCGCGTGTCCGTTCGCAATGCTCCTACCAGTTCCTGTAGCGGCGGCTGCTGCTGGGGGTTGCAATAATTACTAGCAAATGCAGATTGCAGCTGTTTTTCCTGCCTTCCTTCCGTCCTGTCTGTCTTTCCTTCCTGCATGACGTTTTGCAAAAAATGCCAACCACAAATACTCACACACACAAGCGTACATTTAATGAAAACCATTTAGAGTTTTAATATCAAAGATGCAAAAACGAAAAAAAGAACAGAAATTGCAAGAAAAAAGCATGTGTCTCCGCTGCAGCTCGACTTCGTTGTACGTACGAGTGTATGCGCATGTGTTGCCAAAGATGACGGCGATGATGATGATGATGGAGATGACGATCGCTAGTTGGCAAATTGGGGATGGATGCAGCGTCAGCTGTTGTGCAAATAAAATATGAACTACACCAATGCATATGTTTGTATATTAATGTGTATGTGTTGATGTGTTCATGAAAATGTTGTCAACAAAAGCACTTCAGGCTCGCACACGACCACCTTTAAAGCAGCCACGGTGCCCGGAAAGGGTAGCAAGAAAAGGCGTACAACTTGCTTGCTGCATTGTCTGTGCCTTTGCGCCTTCGCTTGGCATGTGGCATTCATTTCTCATTTGCGTGCCACAGCGCAGCAATGTAGTGAATGTCGTGCAATCGGCCGCTTCTTACCCCCATCAAAACCGGCATTTCATTCAAGCAGTCTGTTCGCTGGCACCACCGTCTGTCAGCTTGTCGCTGGCTTGCCTTAATGCGCTTGCTGGTGCTGCGTGTAAACGTTGCTTGTAATCGTGTCAATTCCTATAAATGCTTTTATTTACTCTTTTTTTCGAGTATTTGCAAATTCCAGGTGTAAATTTATCACCACAAACACACAAAAAAAAATGTAGTCAAATAATGACAAAACTCTTTCGAAATAAAGAGTTTAAATAGTGATTGCTCACCTCATCGCTTAGGAAAATATCAGCTTGCAGTCGGCTGTCGGTTTGTTTGACTTTTGATAAGAGAACAGATGTATGTATGTATGATGTACTGCTATATTTCCAATAAACGCACGCGTAAGGATTTTTGGCTATAATTTGAAGTGTGTCGAATTTTTTAGCGTTAAAATACTGGAGCAGTGTTATGAAGAATTACACTGTGAAACAGCAATTTTAAAGCTGTACTATATAATAGAAGCTTAAAATAAAAATTAATTAGCAATAGCGATCACACTTGTATTTATCCATTGTAGAAAGTTCCTGGTTAGATCGATCGGAGCCCTGTTTTCTACTTGAAGGGATTAATGTGGGTGAAAATCGTTGAAAGTGGAACTTGTTGTTTTCTATTTACCAGGCAGGCTGAAAGTTCGTATCGATTCTCATTACCATTTTTTTAGTATAATTTACTTTTTATTTCGACGATTACTATTTTATATTTATATTTTCTTCAGCGAGAATTCTCTTTAGGACTGAGAACAGGAAGAAGTTGCTGGAGGCCAGACCCCGAACCTATTGTGACAATTTAAAGTTATTATTGACGATAAATCATCACTTTGGGTATTATTTTTCAAATTAACGGTAAAATCCTCGAAGAAATTCTTCAGATCGGTCATACCAACTGATCGAACAAAATCCAGCCCTTATATGGAAAACTTTTGCATTTTACTTTACTATATTTTCTTCACGAACTTGGAAGGACTTGGAGGGAACAGCGTTCTCCGAAGATTGTTCAGATCGCAACACTACAGCATATATGTATGTATGTATGTACATACATAGCTGTCATACAAATCGATCGAGCAAAATCAAGTTGATGTATGGATTTTTTTGTATTTGTGAAGAGTGTTATAGTTTCGGTGCAACCGAATTAAGGTTTTTTCTTGTTTTTAGTATTTTTTTCAACATTGCCTTGGTGTAAATGCGTGCTTACATTGCTTTTCATTAATTTTTTGCTATTTTTTGACTAAATATATGAAATTATGGTGAGCTACTTGTACATTATATTCACATACATATGTACATATGTATGTATGCCTTAAAATGTATTAGCTCACATGTCTACAAATTGTACGTTGTTGTGTTGGTGTTGTGTATGCTCCTTTACTTTTTTCGTCCTTCGTTTCTTATTGTCTGTAGTCCATGTGAGCAAATCTATGTATATTTTTACTTGCTCGCTTGATATTTGGTGGTGTTGTTGTATTATGCCGCTATGGAATACCTACTCCCACAAAATCTTTAACATCTGCTTGGAATTCTTCCTGTGAATGTTTCATGTACTTGTATGTAACTATTACTGCAGAAAGGACAACGACACATCAGTTTGTAGTAGTTTTATTTATGTATATTTAAGAAACGTCATTGCATCCCTTAAAATCATATTTTTTTGATGACTAGTGGAAAGGATAAACTAGTGAGATTATTTTCAAATAAAATACTTTTGATATTTTTAAAATTTGTTTCTCTGGCTTGGTCTCACACAAATATAACTTCAGACTTTCCAAAAAAAATGTAATAATGCAATGTAAAATATGTGTGTACTTATTTCAATAATTTCTTAAAAATTCCCATTTATGAAGAAAATGCTATAACCTATTTTTAATTTGGCAGATTTGGAGTTTTTAATACTTTACTAATAACTTTGGAACTCATCACTTAAGTGGAAAAATATATAAAATACATTTAATTTAATAAATAATAAAATCTAAATTTGATTATATATATATATTTTTTATAAATAATAATATAAAAAATTAAAAAAAAATATAAAAATTAAATTTTTTTTTTTTAAATTTAAAAATAGTATAAAAATGTTTTCGTAAATATAAAAAATATACTTTTCCCTAGGTAGATAGATATGGTGGATATCTGACGAAGTACCGCCGTAAAGGCTTACGAGGCTCATTATGAAAAAAAAAGTTTCCTTACAATGAGAATAAGTTTAACAATATATAGTACAACGATTTTTTTATTAATTGTTTTTTTTTTACTAATTGTTCATCAATTAATACATCGATTTCACTGTAAAACATAACTAAGGACTATATACATAATATATACATACATACATATAAATTAAGCATTACAGCGGTTGGTACACCACAAGGTGTCAGCAGCAGTTATTTAAAGAAACTTATTTGACTTCCGAGCAAATAACTTTACTTTGAGCAACCTTGAGAAATATGCATAACTCAATCAGCCATTACAATTATTTACATGAAATTACCCAAAATTGCTATAGTCCGATTCCCACAAAAGTAATAATACTCATCCTTGCAAAATCATTTTTCGATTTGCAAGAGTATTTCGCCTTCAATTATTTGTTTAGGAGTGCAACGCACACACAAAACTAAAGCGGATAAATAAAAAAGCGTCAAAATGAAAAATGTACAATTTCAACGGCGGACTTTTTTATGCCATTTTTCTTCTCTTTGAGCGCAAATGCGCGCTCAATCGAATCGGAATTATTCGCAATTGAATTTTTGCACCGGTGCACATCGCGGTTACGGTTGGGTGAGGAAGCAAAAGAGTCCACCACCACCACCATCAATACCGCCAACACCAACACCAACAACTACCAACCACCAAACGCGAACACTGGCAACATATGAAGGTAAAAAACAACAACAACAACCACAAAACTAAGGCTGATAGTTGCACTGTGCTGTTAGTACATACATACATATGCACATAAACAACAACAATTTAAATGTAAACGTGCAAACAGCTTGAGTGATATGAGTCGGCGCGCAGCGCGAATGCAGAATAAACAGAAAATGTGTAAAAATAACGAAACAGCTGCAATTCTACCAGCGTATGAAGACGCCATCAACAATGAAACAACAAAAACACTACATGCATTGCATTGTTGTTGTGCCGTCCAGGTTTGCCTGTCTGCGCACACAAGCAACAGCCAAAAAGCCAGCAGCAGTTAGTCACTCGGGCGTTTAGCCATAAAGTTGCCCGCACGCTGATAGTTTACAAACACAATCAAAGCGGGTCTACATACTTGTGTATGAATGTGTGTGTTATCGCTCATATATTTAAAATTCTACTCGGCAACTCGTTGTCGCACATTTGTTTATCTACTGCTTATCGCCTGTCTGCCTGCTTTCCCGGCCCAAGTTGTGAGCAAAGCACTCAAGTGCTCGAGTGCAAAGTTGAATTGAGTGAGTGAGTGTGTGAGCGAGTGGTTGCATGAGTGTGATACAAAGTCTGCAGCTGCTGCCTCCGCACACAAAGAGCGCTCAATGTTGACCTGGCCTTTCTTTGGCAGGAATTGTTGACGTCGTCGGGGTTATTCAGTTAATATTCTCACGTCAAACGGCTTAGATCGACTTTCGCGCGATTCGCAAGAACCAACCTAAATGTACATTCGGTCGTTAGCTGGCAGCTTGCATGCTCGTTCGGTTTTCTTTTTCACTTGCTTGCGGTTATAAGCTATGTACGCTAGTTAGTTTGCGCTGTTAACAACTTCTTTTACTTAGAAGCATACTCACTGCGGCTAAAGCGCATTGTTGTTGCCGCATATCGCCAAATAGTTTTTATGTTTTACTTGTGTCGGTTAAGTTAATATTCATTGCTTCCGCTCGTGCGCATATAAACTTTTGCGTTTCAAACAGGAAGCCGTAAACCATCATTAAAAGCTACGAATATAATAGAAGGAGTTTGAGAAACTTCTCGTTAAAATAACTTTCAGCGGAAAAACTACAATGTTAATAAAGAGACGCGTATAATGTTGAAAAGCATAACAATTCAAAGTTATAAAAAAACTGCATAAAAACTAAAAAATAATACAAAAATTGTGTGAAATAAAACATATTGCATATAAAATAAGAATGTTTAACTAAAAACTACATTGAAAGTCAAACAATTAAACAAAATGTTTTGACAAAAACTTAAACCAAACAAATAATCAACATTTATTGTTGCTGTTGTTGTTTTAGTGTTTATATCTAAGCAAAGTAACTTGCATACCAAACCGTCGTTACGACACAGTTTATTTAATCTAATAATTTATTTTTGTTTTAACACAAATTTAAACCTTTTACAACTTGCCCGCCGCAAGCCTTCACTGCACCAAAGTTTATTAATTATTTGCTATATACTAAACTGAAAAAAATCACGCCATGGGTTTATCAGAAAATCAAGCCAACAGCTATATGCCAACTAGCACAGGACCTGGTGGTCAAGTTGTCGTTATGGAGTGCCCAAATCATCGCATTTCCAACAAAAAGCTGCATATCTTGAAGAAGATCAAGAAACGTTTCGGACTAGGTTAGTACCAAGCAAGTGATTTTGTTTGATTTTTATTTCTCTTAAAATACAAGGGGTTGAGGTTTTGTTGAAATTTGTGCAAGACAATGCATATACCTGTACCTTTTTTATATGTGTGTATGTACAACTTTTAAAAACTAAAAATGTGTTTATATCACATTGTAAATAAAAAGTCATAGAATCATCCCCTACCAAGGATTTCCTCCTTTATCTGTCTATAGTGCGATCTTCGCTATATCATGCTGGCTTTTATGTAGCAAGTAGCCAGAATTAGGGATGATTTTTTCTTTATCTTAAGCAGCACAAAAAACTCGGTTTGTGTTGATAATTTATCTTAAAATCCTTAAAGATTTGAATACAAAGGGAAGATTTTTCTATATAAAATATTTATGTAATTAAAATGTAAAAAACTGAAGGACGCTTTGAAAATTTGGCAATTTATACATGTATTTGTAAAATATAATTTTAATTTTATTATGTTTTTTTTTCTAATTTTTTTAATATTTTTTTTTAATATTTTTTTTATTTTTTTTAATATTTTTTTTTTTAATTTTTTTAATATTTTTTTTTTTTAATTTTTTTAATAAAAAATACATTTTTTTTAGAAATATTTTTTATTTCAAATTTCAAAATTTTTTTTTTAATTAAAAATTATTAACAAAATAATTATTTAAAATTATTACTTTTATAAATAAAAATTTTTTATTAAAAAATTACGGTTCATATATTCCTAAAATACAAAATTCATATGTACCTTTTTCAATTTTAAATCTTGAAATTTGGTACAATTTTATTCCATGATTTATCAATATGTTGAAATTGAGAGATTGCAAAGCCGTACTTAAATCAATCAATCATGAAATATTCTTAAACAAATATTTTGTGTTGAATTTTAATTTTTTGTTATAAAAATATATTATTCAACAATTTTGCTCTAACGTCCTTCATTATACATTAGCCGAGTCTATGCTCAAGTGCTTACATTTTGCACATAAGCCCATAAACACATAAATCAAGTTGTAATCCATTATACACATTCTGAGAGAACATTTAATTTAAAAATTTCATTATTTTTTTAATTTTTTTCATGATCTATTAAAGCAACCTTATGTTTTTGAAATTTACTCGAAAAAATATCTATTTATCATAAGTCTCATTGTGCATATATGTATGTATGTTATGAGAAAATTATATACTTCCATATATACATACATACATTCGTGTAAGGAACTTTGATCCTATAAGTATCTCAATAGTAGCGGCGCGGCGGCTATAAAATATTTTCATTAAATTGTTGCTGCTCCGCAATGCGCGAAACTGAAAGTTAATTAAAGCTGTTTAAATGTTGATACTTATTTTTATGCATTTATTATTATTATTTACATATGTGCAAAAATAAAAACTTTTCCCACCATTTGCATTATATGTAGTATATAGTATATGTGAATATTTGTATATGCATATGCACATGCTCAAATTGATATGACTGTGTGTGAGTTTTCCGTCAATATACATGATTTTAAATTAAAAATTCAAAACATTTGTGTACTTTTCACAGCTGTCTGCTATAGCTACACCCACAGCTACAGCTATACCTGCCTTCAAACACTCCAGCTCTATATACATACCATACATATCTACATACTCATATGTATGTACATATGTATGTATGTAGGTACATTGTATGATTGTATGTGCCACTTTACTTCGTCAATTTACAGTTGTCTTAGCATGTGGTATATAATTTTTTCTACTGTTTTGTTGTTTTTTAAAAGGCAAATTAAATATTATTGAGAAAACGTTGTACAAGCTTTCGTTCAATTAAATTTTACGTGCTTTTCCTGTGAAAATTTATAATCATGATTTTTCTCTCACTCATCGAAATTAATGTTTTATTTATTATTATTATTAAATTTATATGCATTTTTTATCGATAAATTATCCACTTCTATTTTATGCTTTCTTTGCACATTCGCCTTTGTCTTGTTTGTCGTACTCATTTGCGGCCTTAACTCAAAAGCACTTCAACTACTAAAACAATAACAATATGTAATCCAACCAAAAAACTGTTTGTCACACGCAAGCACATACACAAGCATACTCTAGCAGGGGCCATAATCACGTGTGCCCGCTTGCATGGCTGACGCATAACTCATACGCCCAGTAGGCTCGACCCGCCGCTCCCTTAGCGGGCTTAATTGCTATAATACACACTCATGTGCATATACATATGTACATATCTGTAGTTGTATGTGTGCGTATGTGTGGTTTTATTGTTAATACGCGTTTACCATTGCCTTAACAGAGAAAAATTACCGTTTGTTGTGAAGTTTTTTCTTAGTTTGTTTGTCATGTGCTGATCTTCGCAACGCGCTTCTGCAAAGCTTGTTTGGCGGCAAGCAGCAAAAAGCCTGAAAACTGCTTGCCCATACTTCAATCGGCGCACGCAACGCTTTAAAGTTTTTTTTGGCTTCAAGTATATAATTTTTTCTGGTTTACTGTTGTTCGCTTTACCTTTTCAATTGTCTTCGCTGGCGCTACAGCTGGCTGCCCGGCCAAACGCCGCCTGTCTACCTGACGTCATACGTCACTTAAGCATGGGAATAAATTCTGGTTTTGCTTTGCGGCACACATACATTTACACACACATTTGTACATATGTATATACATATATAGTGCAGGCTCACTACCTCAGCTGCATGTGAATTCATTGGTTCGCGCTCTAATGGCAATTGTGCAGCATCAACGCTTTGCTGTGAAATGCCAGTGTCAGCAGCTCTTTGTGGAAAAATTGTCACGTTTGGTGTGCCGCACCTCGACAAAGCAGCGCGCTCTCAATGAACTTCAATTGGAGGGAACATTTGTGCACACACCTATACGTATATAGATTTGTAGCACACATGTACCGATAATTAAGAGAAATGTGCAACTGCAATTTGCAACATCGTGCATGAAACCGGTTATTCGCTTGCCATTATATTTGTGTGTGAATTTGTTTGCTTTCTTTCTCATCAAACATTTTTTCCCAAGGCAATGTAATGCTCAATCAGCTGTTGTGTGCTGCTTTTGGCTTTTAAGCTAGTGAGCGCTTTGCGCTACATTTGCTGTTGTTGTCATTACAGCGAGCACACGGCTGGTGAAATGAGTAAGTCGTCAAAGCTAATGCACATTTCATGCTTATCTCTCTTTACTTGACTCATCTCGAGTACCAGTTGTTGAGCACACTCCATTTTTACACTTCACAAGATTTTTTAAAATCATACTTAAGCGATTTGTTGCGGGTATTATTGTTGTAATTGCAAGAAAATCCAAAGCCGCAAGTGCAACGATGATTCATTGCGTGCAGCGTAGTCACCTTTGCCACTTGTGCGTACTTAATTTAGCCATGTACCTTTCCGCACTTAATGCACTTCAATTTTCAAGAGTCTGTTGTGTGTGAGCATTCTCGTTAGCCACTCATTGGCACTTCACGTACGAATTCACGGTCTAACCTTATATTGACTGAAAGAGACGATTTTGTGACTGAAATAACTGGTGCATAAGTTACCTGCAAAAATAACTGTTAAATTTGTAATTTTGCTAATACCTGAAGACTCACTGATTTTTGCAATTTTTTTTGCTTAATTCTTTCAAAATTACTGAATTAATTTTTTATTTAAGATTTTTTTTTCATAAACTTGTCAAAGCTGTGTTTAATATTTACATTTGATTTCATATAAGTTTGTGTAGATAAATTACTTACATTTTGAATATTTTTTTTTGGAAGAATGCATTTTGTTATTATTATTATTTTTTTTTTGAACAATTGTGGTTAATCGAAAAAATTATACTTAAACTCACTACTACTTTCGCATACTGCTCAATATCGGTTATTTTTCCAAGGTTATGAATGTAAAAAAAGTTTGTTAGTGTAATACCCAGCGCAATAAACAAACCTTTTTTTGACACATACATATATTTTTGCTTGCGATAAATTGCCACTCGATCATTTCATCGGTTTGCATTTTTTCAGTTCTATATTCTTACATGATATCATAGACACTAACTAACTACCCACTCATTTACATCACAATTTACTATCAAGCCTAAAATCAGCCCTACTCATCTCCACCAAATATCTTCAATTTAGTTTTTACAACCGTTCCATTAGTTTTCAACATGTTTTTATTGCTATCTCCTTGGTTACCTCCACAACAAACTACATAGTTTCGCCGTTAAGACAACCAACCCAATTGTCTGCCCTCTTTTTTCGTGCTTCCTTCCGCGATTACACCAAAACATTTCGTTACGTTTACTCAATCGTTGTTGTTTCTTATCTTCTCACGGTTTACTTTAACCCACTTTTCACATTGCTGTTGTTTAGGTTTATTTTATTTATTTGTTTTCCTTTCTATTAGTAAGTTTTTCTGTTGTTGTGTTTGGTTTTTAAGTTTGTTTGTACACAACGTTGAGTGCCTTACTGTTTGTTACCTGCTTATTCATTATTTTGAGGCGCCTAAAGCTCTATGACTTCATTTGTTTAATGGCTCTGTGGGGGAACGGAAAAAAATTGCCATTAATTTGCTCAGCAATCAATCAACTTGCAATGCTTTGCGGCGTCCTCCGCTTTCAATTGAGTATTCGCTTGCATTACTCACGGAATGCTCATCGGGTTGAGCGCGCTTGCACTGTTGCAATGTAAATTTTATTTGGGTATGTGTCTCTACGTGTTCTCTGTTGTTATTATTGAATTCCGGTACTTCTCATATGACAAACGTTATCATTGAAGCCAATATGTTTTGGGGTTTTCCGTTGTTATTAAATAATAAAGAATATTCGTACCAGTGCAAACTGGACTTACTAAATTATGGTCGATATTGCATTGCATTAGTGGTCAATAATTTCATCATTCTTAGTATTTATTTTTACAATTTATGACTGACAAGCACTCGTGATCTCGAAATAAAAGCTTGAATCATCAAACGGTACTTCCCTAATTATAAAATTAATATTTTTATTTCACCACTTACTGCATTTTTATCAAATAATTATTTTGTAACGGTAGCCATAATAAAAGTATACAAGTTGTCTTCGAAGTTGTAATTTGTTTTGTCGTAATTTATCGATTTATCTTTATGAAATGTTATATTTATACTTACTTATCTGTATATATTATATGATACCCACCTTTTCTACCTTTTTAATTTTTATATTGAAAATTGTTTTAATTTACGCATATTTTTGCATAAATTACACGCTTCAATTTCTACGAAGTCGTAATTGGTGCAGCTGTTAGTTTAAACAGTTGTTTATCTTAACATTATATAGCATTTTAACACTCCTGTGGTTAAGGACTGTGACAGCATATGTATTCAACTGTATGGAATAAATTAAAAAAATATATATTTGGTTATAATTTTGCGTACTATTTTAAACATGTTTAAAATTACTACTAATATGTACCTATTTAATTCCAAACTTGCGTTAATTTTGAGCCACCTTTTATTTAGCAAAAGTTAATAAAGCTGTTGTTTCTTAATACAAATGTTATTAGTTATTATTTAATTTTTAGATAGACATCTTGTCACTCTGCTTGCGAACATTTTAAAGCTCACAGCCTCTTAATTGAGTTTAAACAAAATTGAACAAATACTTCAAATCATTAATTTTTGTTTCTCAAAATGCCGCCTTCACATAATACGCTTTGTTGTGCGCGTCTTTTATTAGTTTTTTGTTGTGTTCAAACACTTATCCGCTTTAATCAGTCGTTAGCCGCCTTTGCTTGTGAATTCATTGCCTAATTTCAATATTTATCTCTTGCCAATATGAACATTTCGATTTCGGTTAACAATTTTCCCATTGTACTCGTCCAAGCGTTTTCGCTTTCAGCAAAATACAATATAAAGTAAACCGGTTTTCATTAAAGATTCTAAGCTGCGTTTCGCGCACCCGGTGGAACAAGCGTAAATTAAGTAAAAACATACAAATGCAAATAACCCGGTGGGAAAAAGAGTAATAAGTTTAAGTGTTGCACGTACATAAATTGCGTGCAAAGCGGACGATGATGTCATTAAATATTGAGATAATTAAAAAATTATACAGTTTTAAATATAAGCAATTTGAATCCTTCCACTGAGGCATGACTATTTTTTATTTGAAAAAAACTATATCAAGACAGCAGAATAGTAAAATTTTATATTGTTAATTTTCCTAAACTGACATCATTTTAGCGTTGCTTGCAGCGAACAAACATTTTATTGGCAATGTGAGTTCCGTCATGAAGAAATTATTTCAAATGTCTTTAATTCTATAAATTAATGCACATTGCCATAAAAAATATTGATCACGTTTTTATATTTTTATAACTTGCCTCTCTTATTATTGTATATACCATGTTGCATACCACATTAATGGTTTGCTCTCATTAGTCTTGCCACCAATTACCACCGATTTTCACTGACCTCTACGTGCCTGTGTCGAAAGTCAGCCAACTACTAGGTATCTCATACTCGTATGTATATATACTTATGTGTGTATATATGTATATGCGCTCTATGCAACACCTAAGTGAGCGTTCTCACAATTATATGCCCGTACGTACATAAGTATATTCATAGTTTGACTCAATTCACCTTCGTAATTGTAACTATTCGCTTTGATCTGCTTGCAACACGTACATACAGCGACGGTGGGTCAAAACGTGCTGTGCGTAATTGGCGAGCAAGTGGGCGCAAAAGACCAGCTGCCTTGTATTTCATAGCATTTCAGGTGAGACGTACATACAAGATATTCCTTAGCACTGCCATCGCAGCCAGCTGTTTGCAGCGGGGGTTGCTGTCCTTTACTTTTTATAAGATTTATTGTTTTATATTCCTAATCTTCGATTTTCTTGCTTTATTTTTACTGCTCGTTTTTCTTATGAGATTGCGTCCACAATGCAGCTGTATCAAGTTACCTGATATTTTACCTTATTTACCAGCGTTTACCTGTAAACCTTTTTTTTTTCGATACAAAATCCAAGCGCAGCCAATGGTGCAATCAGCTGCTATCAGCTGACAAACAGTTGAATGTGTGTTGCTATGTGATGCGATTTCAAACTGAGTTGAATTGTGCTCAGTGGCAGCGCATGTTGCGAATGTATGTAAGTGCTCGATTTTCGAGTGTTGGCTAAAATGAGTTGGAATTTGCTTCTTAATTCTTTTTATTTTAAAATACTTGCTTCTTTAGGCAGATTCTTAGCTGAATTTAGCTTCGCCTAAAATAATAGACCAAAAGTTCAATGAACAACAGTGGCTGGTGCTGATATGCGTGCATACAAATGCACACAATGTTATAAAAAGCATTGCGGACCCGCGTATATTCCGTGTGGCATTCAGGCAGTAGTCGAAGTGCTGCAACTCGTGCTTACTTTTTATGTTGACAGTTTGCTCAGTTTCATATATCGTTTATTTTCACTAAAAAATTAACTAAAAGTATTTTATCGTCAAATACTTTGACACACACGATTCCGAATTAACTCTAGCTGCGCGCCTATGCTTGTACAGGTATGTGAGTATATTAATACTATGACCAAACAGTACCAAATTTTAAGTCGTTGCCACTTGCACGTTTTTCACATTACCAATATGTATGTATATATGTACATATATGTATATGTATCTATGTGAGATATATATACGCGTACAGACATTTGTACTACTGCAACATTTAACAACAAAGAGCTGCTTGATGCGCTCGTCAGCAGGCAGTCGGCTTCCACACGCCACACATCCTGTGGCTATCGGCAGTAACGTGAGCATTTTAACCTCAAGTGCCGTTATAAACGTCAATGCAGGAGCTTCTGCCCCCCAAGTTTTTTTTATCTCCGTTGTTGGTTTTTGTTTTGCATGCCCCACAATAGCCTATTACAACTAACAGTTTGTTAGCTTGTTGCTTGGTAAATAATTTCTTTCGCTCGTCTCAAACGCGCATCCATGTACAACACAGCTTGTTGCCAGTTTTCAGCGTGTACCATATTGACGTGCTGGTTGAGATGCGCTTGCTTGTTGCATGCACCAAATTACCTTATTGCAAATGATTGCTATCAGAGTGCAGTGTTTGTTGTTGCGGAGTGGGAAGTGAGCACATCAATATGTTGCTTTGACTTTTTTCCACTTTCAATATACAAATTTGGTATCGTGGGAAATATGTTGTTGCTGTTGTTTATGTCTGTGCCGATTTATATGCCAATTACATTTACATTTGCGCAATTTTCTTTTTAAATTTTTTTTCGTTATTTCAGCATTGATTCTGCGTTCTTTTTCTCACACTCGCATTTTATGTGGTTTGCGGATTTTGCAATTTAACCAATATACATATATATTTTTAATTTTCGCTTTTTTATTTTACCTAAATTTATTTCTCATCTATTTTCCTCAAAAATATCCGCGCACTTGTTTCTTTTTTCACGAATCTCACGTTGCTTCATTGCATCGCTGACAATTTATTTACAGTATGTATGGGTATAACAATTGGCAACACTAGTCCGTATCGGCATCGGTAGCGTGGGAATTCGGCGCATTCACAGCAAACGGTAAATCAGGTTTCACTTGTTGTTGTGGCTACCGCCACAGCGTTTGATGGTTAAATTGATTTTACGCAATGGCATGCCAAACCAAAAAAGTACATTCGCACGCGGCGCGCACTGAGAGCCGGCCAACATTTACCTAAACGGGCGAACGAGATGACCGTGCGCATGTGTTGTTTTACTTTTGCCCACAGCGTTTGTACGCCATTTCTATTATATGTTAGTTAAGTTCAGAATTATCTTCGTAAACATTCGTCACATCGCTTTGTTTATTTCGCTTGCCACTCACAACTGTCAAAAGGGGTCACAGCAATTAACCCGTCACATCACTCTGATAATTGAAAGTTATCAATGTATTGTGAGAATTGTGGCTGGTGCAAAATAATGTAAATAACATAAAATAATATAAAATTGTATAATATTTAGAAATTAATATTGCTTGTGTTTTTTATACCTAAAAAAGTACATATGTACAAAGGTTATGCAGCAAGCAAAAATTCTTATTACAAATGTACACTACATTTCATATAATAGGGCAATTCACAATCTGGTGCTGTATATTTTGTTAGTGTAAAAGCAACAATATGCCTCGCTCATTTACAATTGCAAATATGCAAGACATTTTGCCCCAGATTGTGAATCGCCCTAATATTAAAATTTTAAATATTTAAACATTTTCAGTTTTAATTTTCAATTTTTAAAAATTATTTTTCATACTTTTAGAGCACTTTGCTCGAAATAGCACCATTAAATTTATTACCAGCTTTTAATATTACGCGTGCTCTTTACACAATTTGTCAACTTACCATATAAGCTTTTCAAAAAGCTTAAGGCTGCTTAAATACCCATTTAGATAAAGAATAGCACTTGTTTTGTTTTGTAACACCAGCGCATTATTCTGGTGGCAGCTACTTTTTTTCTTTATTTAGCGCTTCATTAGCATGTTAATCTGACGAAAGAGTCTTCAACAAATAAAATCTTATATTTACTTTGTATTGTTCACTTTGGAGCTGTTTTTTTGTGTAATTTTTCCTAAGCAACACAATTCTATACTCTTCTTCAACGTTGGAGCACAAAATCGTTCAATTATTTGTATTATCATTTAAGAATATACATATTTAGCTTTTGTGTGAGAAATGGTAATTTTTTGTGCGTATATGGATATCTGTATATATGTATATTTTATAATGCGCAGGTCATTTGTTAGTGTTGGTTGATGATTGACATACATAGATAGTTTGCGAAACCCAATCTTATAGGTTATTCATCACTATGTTTCTAGATATTGATATATTGTTTACCAAATGTGATTATTATTACTTTTTTTTGACATTTTTTTTGTTTTTTTTTTCACTATTTTAAATAATTTTTTTTTGTTTGTTTTTTATTTTTGTATCAATATTTTTTTCAGTTATTTATATAACATTTTTTTATGTTTTTTGTAAAATATTAAATTTCTTTCGCCACAAACGATTATGACGTTACGCTTTTGATAATTTTTATTTTTTTTTTATGTTTTTTATATTTTTTTTTTTTACTTTTTTTTAATAATTTTATTTTTTTTTGTGTTTTGTTATTTTTTTTTTATATTTTATTGTTGTTATTATTATTTAATTTTTTTTTTCATTATTATTTCGGTTTTTTTTGTGAAATATTAACATTTGTTTAGCCACAAACGATTGCGTCAAACGCTGCTATGTGACATTTCCGTTAACCACGCGCTTCATTCACGCCTACTCCAACATCTGTAAAGTGCACTTGTTTTATTAGCGTTAACACTAAGTTTTATCGAAGCAGTGCATTATGCTAATCGCTTTTTGCATACTTAAATAAATAGGAAAACTTATTTATATTTTTGTTTGTCTGGGCGTTTATAAATATATTTCATATGCCTACCACATGAAATCGTTCATAACTTTGGTATTAATTGTGCGTGGCGGTGCCAATGCCCACACACAATGAACGCTGCCAGTTCAAGCTTTTTTTCACATTTTTTACCGTTAAATTAATCGATTTCCACTCGATTGTGCCACAATTTATTATTTATGCGTATTTTGCTTGTAACCTGCATGCATAACATTTTTTTTTATATAGAATATGTGGGTGTTTGTTTTGTTTGACAGACTGGTTGGTTTGCACTTTCTGTCTTACACAAATGCAGCTCTGTTTTCGCTTTTTCGTTTGTTTACACTACGTCATTTGAAAACTGCGTGGTCTGCTGCTGCGTTGGTGTTATAATTATGAAAATTAGCATTAACATTTTGATTGGTCAGTGCCGAGGTTTTAAAATGTTCGTAGGTGTAGAATAGACGTTGATTCTATTAGAGCTTGTAAACTGAATATTGATATGCTAAACTATATAAAAGTGACAGCTTCAAGTAATTGTGTTAGAAGTTTGATTTTACAATTTACAATATTTTCTCTTTTATAGCACTACTTTGATGTCTGTTTGTTTTCAGATTAGCACCTAAATTTCGTTAATTTAATTTTCTTTAATTATACTATTGCGTGGCGTTTGGTATTCTCCATAGTTTAATAATTGTGCTATTTTATGATATAGTTAAAACGTTTCGTGCATTTTAATGAATACCTCGCGTATAACTTCAAATAGCCACCGTGTTTGGCATCGCTGTTGTCTCAATGGACACTCAACCTACGCATTTCCGGTTCCAATTACAGGCGGCAACTTTGCTTTCACGTATCTAACCATCCAATTCATATTCACCGGCAAGCCTTTAGCCATCTTTCAACACGATTTTCTCTTCCTGCCCGCAACTAATTGCCGAAGTTCGATTTTGTATCGTCGTTTTGATTGTCTACACGCGTCATTTGCCGACCCTATTGTGCGGCGTTACACTTCCGCCCACTGTTTTGCCGACGCGTGCCGACACCAATTTGCCTTACGCCGTTTAAAAATCATTACCGGTAAAAACAAACAACAACGAGTAAAGTCAACGAAATCAATGCTTTAACACCACACTGGAACACTGCTCTCCTTTAGTTATTGTTGGCTCTGTTGTTATTGTTTCAGTGTTGCGCCAGTGGCACGTGACCCGTCGATACGCACCCCATTGGCTTACTAATATGTTTATAGTATGAATTAGACGGTGCAGGCGTTGGCTGCATTGACCTACGCAAAATGTAAAATGTCGCGTGGTGCAGTGATTTAGTTAATCATTACTCATTTCTGTTTCTAATTTGAAATGTTAATTTGCTGAACATGTGTGTTTTGTGTAGGCGCATGCGTCAACGTCACCCAAGTTTAGTGAATGATTGTGAGGATAGGTTGTAAAGTGTAGTAAAATTAAGATTAGCTAATTTGAGGTTATGAATGACATTTTAGAGTTAATTATATGTTGAGTGTGTGATTCCGCAGTCACGACTTTTTCGAATATAGTGGCTTGCTTAGGCAAAATTATAAACTATAGAAGTGTATAAAATGAAGTGAAACTGCTTTTAATAAAAAAAATTCAATTTTTTTCAATTAGATTGTTTAAAAAATTTACAAAATTTGTTGGAATTATTTGAAGAAATTTCGATTTATTTTGAACCATTTTGATTATTTTGATTCTGAATGTGAAATTTAAAATGTTTTGAATCTGATTTTAGATTTTTATTACAGAAATTTTCCAAATTGTGCTTTTTGTATGAAGTCAAGAAGTTTTATTGGTTGCTAACAGACTTAGTTTCGAAATGTTACCATATATTACAAATGAATTCATATTTTTGGGAATCTTTGGCAGCATTTCGTGTGTTTATTGGATATGCATACGTAATGTATTTTACTTATGCTTACTTCTTTATTAATGATTTTTTTTATTTATTTAATCCACTGGATTTTATCCAGTTATCTGCCTGCTCGTTCGTTGCCTCAAATTACCTCATCGGCGCGGATCAAACACACATACATACCATATGTATGTATGTATATGTATGCTTAGAGATGTATGTAATTAGCTTTATAGCAGCAGCTGCTAGCTTGTGGGCATCGCGAGCAAGCATAAAATTTTTCTGGTCGCTCAAATTGCTTCCCAGTTCAACAACACCAAATAAAATTTTCTGCTCTAAAACATTTCTTTGGCATTAGAAAAATACCGAATAGTGTTTCTGCTCCGCCGTGTGAGTATGCATGTGTTTGTGTGTCTATAATGAGCCATCAGCATGCCACCCTACCACAGCCAACAATTTTCTATGCTTATTTCTTTGCTTGAAATTACGCGGACTCTTTCAAATTGTTGCTTCGTTTTCTACCTATACCTACATACATACATACAGATACTGTTTATGCACGTGTATAGGCATATCTTCAGGCGTTCATACTTTGGGCACTGAAGCATGCGACCCCTTCTGAGAAATCGCATCAACACTGCGGGCGTACATAGCTGCTGGTGCATAGCATTGTGCATGCAGTGCAACTATAAATATATGAGTGTTTGTGTATGTATATAATCAAGGCGAATGAAGCCACCGCGGAATTATTTTTACCTTGCTAGGCTTCTACGTTACAATTTCGTACGTTTTGGCCGCTCTCAGTTTATCGAACCGTTGAAAATGCAGGCAGGAGATATACAAATGTATATAAAATATATACATATGTACATTAGGAGATCAGCGCTGCAACACGTTAATAAATATTTTGTATTTGTTTTGTTTACGTTTTGAATATATCTATTGCATAGCTCGTTTGTAGGTCGTTTTTCCAAAATTTTCTTGTGCGTTAAAAACGAATTTCTGTTAATGCATTGGCTTCAAGCAGCTTTGGCTGCAGCTAGAAACGATAGCAACACGCCATTGCGCTTTATTATAAATTTGAGACTTGAGCCACTTCACGCATCCATAATTCTTTATTACTTCGTAGATAATTATACACACATAAAAATGTAGTGTGCACTTAAGCACAATCAAGTGACGTACGAAATTGCATAAGTTCATATGTTTCAATTATAGAAATTAATCTGTTTTCGCTCATAACATCCCGCTTTTATAGATTTTATTTCAGCTTCATACCTCATGAACACATCATTAGTTAATGTGTTGCGTATGACGATATTTATAGTATCTGAAAATGCAATTCGACTCCCAGCGCGTTTTGAGTTCCCCTTTTTCAAAGTATTTTTTGCTGTTGGTGTTTGTGGATGTTGTGAAAATATAAAAACTTATTTGGCCTTCGAGCAAATAATGGGTTCAACTGCCATATGTATGTATGTATCAATGTATGTGTGCTTTTATAAATATACAGCGGCATGCTTTTTATCTTAATTTTTGTTTTTGTACATATGTTTGTATGTATATTAATGTAGAAGTGAACTTTTTTGCTCCAGCTATGCTTTAATTAATTTAAAGAAACACTCATTATGTGGTTATTATACATACACACACAATAGGAGAGAAAATTGTGTCGGTTAGTTTTTAATTTTGCCGCTCCAGCAAGCGTCAAGCTGTGTTGGTCAAGAGTTCTAAGGCCATTCGCACTCAACGCTGTTGCGGTTTTTATTGTGTTGCTCTAAAACATTTTTTTAGGAAATTGCAATGAAACATGATTAATTCAAAATAAAATGGAAAAAATTGTAGTAGAGTTTGCTTATAATTCAAATATTGAAGTCGAAAAATATTTTAATATACATATGTATGTATGTGAAATTCAAAGAAATTGCCTCCACAGCTCTATAACTACAGCTAGAAACGTAATTTTCGTCATTTTTATGAATACAAATTTATTTAGATAATTATATTGGGTAGTCGAAAAAGTTTTTTCGTATTTTGTCATTAGATGTCGTTGCAGTCGTTAATTTTATATAACTGAGAAAAATACAAAATTCGATGAAGACCTAATTTAGCAACGCAAATAGATTTATGTTATATAGTTTATATATTGCTGTAAAAAAATTTATATTTAAAAGGTCACAAATCAGTTATTATTTAGAAAACTGAAATTATTTTATAAAATAACAATAGAGTCTAAGAACTTATTTAGCTAAGTTTTTCTATTCACCCTCACTTTTTATGCATATCTCCTTTCATACTTATGTATTTATTACACTTTTGCTTGTGTTCCAATCGCCTTCAAATGTCACAAATCGCAAACTGAAATTCGCCACAAATCGTTGGTCAACTTTGGATGTCTCGTTATGCATTACTTGTTTTACATGCCTTAACAATAATGTCTGCAATTTATCTATTATTTTACATACAATTTTTTTTACTTTCCAAAAGGTGTCGAATGACTGACTGCTTCACCGATTTTGTCTACGCTCGAATTCGCATTCGTTATGTAGAAGCGTGTCGCTCGAATAGCTCGTTTCAGCTATTTGACGTAATCGGCTTGTGTGGTTTCGAATAACCAAAGCTTCATACGAGTCTAAGTACTGTGTGTCCAATAGCGTTGCAGCAGTGCATTGCACTCCACTTTGACCTCAACGCCTGTGTATGACAATTGTCCAACTGCTGCTGCTGCACTCATGCGCCTCTATTCTCGCTTTCAGAAATGTCAGCGCTATCAATTTTCTCACTGCAAATTTTTTTCTACAATTTGTCGCAATAAAATTCAAATGTGCGCATTGCTTTTGGTTCGCTTCTCCTAGTTTTGCAAACAAATAAAATACTAGCGGAAATGCGCCGCAGTCGCCGACAAGTGCAATGCCCACAACAATTCAGCCAGTCGGCCGTCGAAGCCTTGTGCACATTTTCACAGATTAAGAAGTTCATCACACTCATTGCTCAGCCGTTTGTGCAACTAAGCTGCTGACTACTCGTTTGTGCTGCCGCTTCTTAGTTACCTACACACACGCACAAGCACGCAATTCGCCTGCATTGTCCCTTCCCTTGTGACTGGCTGATTTTCTGCCATAAATACTTGTTTACAGTTTTAGTGGCATGTAAGTATAGAGTTATGTGTGTAGTATTGCGGTTTATTCGCAGAAATTGCTGCTTCAGTTCGCTTTTGTGGCTTCCCTTTTTTATTGTTTGTTCACATTCAAATGTTGTTATGTGTAGTTCTGCGCCATTGCGCTCCACTGATCCAATCTGAAATTGTGCAATCAACGGAAGTGGCCATCGCCGGGCAGCGCCAACAAACTGCGTGAAGTGATTTTAAGCGTCTTTAGCTGCCATAAATTGCAGTTATTTTCTTATTTTTTTAATTGTTGATATTTATTTAATATTTTTTTGCTTCAAATCTGCGTACTTTTAGTTTGCAGCTCAAATTTTGATATGTACTTACACATGTATGTATGTATATAGTATTGCATTGCAAACTCATTGAGTGAATGTGACGTGAGTTCATAAACCTTTTGCTTAGACAGATTTGACAAGCCTGGGAAGTGCCCCTCAATATGTTTGTTATTGGCTGTTGAGGAACTAGAACCATTCGTTCTACTCAACCACGATCCCGCGATCAAATCAAGCTGGTGTGGAATCTCGGTACAATGCTATCAGCTGATTTTTTTAATAAATATTTTTAAAAGTATATAAAAAATCAGCGTAACAAGTTGAGGCGATCTTCGCATGTTCGTCCCATCAATTTTTGAGATATTGAACCGGCATTTCGCCCATGTCTCTTTTTTCTGAAGAAGCTGCTTGTTTGTCGGAAATTGACCGAATCAAATCAAATTCTTGCATTTGAAACCTTTTTTTATTTGACAAAATATCCACAAGAAACGTCATACGGATGTTGAAAAGTATGTTTTCATTTCAATTGTCACCGACTCGCCAATAACTTTGATTGACGGCAGCAAGTGCAACGTGCTGTGAAAACGCTATTAGCGTTAATGCAACACTAATATCGCATTAGAGTTTAACTTAGAAGTTGTTTACGCACATACATAAATACATATGTATGTAACGAAGAAGCAATGGGCAACTGCTGTTAGAGGAAGTGGACAACTGCGCGCAAAAAGTGCTAAACATCAATAATGAAAGAAAAATATATATCAATGCATTAAATACGATAGTAAACTTGCAATGGCAAAGATGTCAGGCATTTATAGTAAATATTTGTATGTGTATGTATGTAGACGAGCAAAAATTCATTCATAAATAGTACGTGGCGCATGCTTGCACGTTTAATTGAACGGAGTCCGTGTCGCCGAAAGGAAATCACGTATTTCATATAAATTTTTTTCCATAGCAAAAGAATAGAATTAAAGCAGAAAATATGTAGTAGCCGTGACCAGTAATAATGCGAAGCTTTAAAGTGTCGGTCTAGCCGCGCTGCCTTAGTATTTAAAAGATGTTGTTGTCGCTTTGTTGACAGCAACAAGTCTTCCGCAAGCAACGTTCTTTGGCCACAAGTGCTGCGCATGAATGAGGCGCGCCAAGCAATGCAATGAATGAATGAATCAATGATCAATGGTCATATATAAATAATATTAGATGTAAAACAAGCGGCAATTTGTAGTTTGTTGTTGCAATATAACTGCAAAATATTAAAGCAAAAACAAAACGTACTAATTTTTGACCGGAGACATGAGTGCAACCGAGTGACAAGTGTTCTCAGCCGTATGTTATGTGCATATATTTGTATGGATGTGTTTATGTGTGTATATACATATGTATGTATGTACTCACATGTGTTTTGCTGGCGACTTCCGTGTTAATTTAATAAGCTTGCCACACACGCACTCGCACGCTATGTTAGACATTTGTTGCACATTATTAATGTGCTTATTATTTATTTCTACACATATTAGCTGCCGTAGACTATTCATAAGCTGAAGCATGTAGAGAAATTATGATTATTTTTTATTTCCACATACATATTCTTCACGATAAATGTCAGCAGGAATGCCTCAATCTGACGCAGTTAGTCCTCTGTGCATAATCGTTATCGCCGACATTGCTGGAATGCTTGCAAGACTCTGACAATAGCCAATAAAAGTTGCCCACAGCTAAAGTTATGGTCGCTTGCTTGCATTATAACTGTAAATATTCATTTAGAAACACAAAATGCTGGAAACTTCCTTGGATATGCATGTAATCTTGCTTTTTATTGAGCAGATTATGTGTCTGTTGTACTTTGTATACATACAGACATACATACTTATGCAAGCGTTATCTGCCCCAGTCGCGCCGAATATTGCCAGTTTTCTTCGCTTGAAACTCTGTTCATAACAAATTATGCAACGACTGTTGATTCTTTAATTAGTTACAAGTCATAATTACCTATTTGTTACACATCAAAACTTAAAAACATATAGAAAAAACAAAGACAAAAGAGTGAAGTCGCTGGCGCTTGCTTGTTGCTTTGCGATTTTTAACGTTCTTGCTTTTATCTTTCTTCCTTTAGAATTGTAGACAAACAAGCGACTGCTCTTCAAATTCAAATTCCTTGCTACAGATACATGCATTTTTTATTATTTTGCTTTCAATTTTCACAAATAGTTTTGTGAATTTTTGCAGTGAATTTTATTTGTTTAAAGGGACGGCAAGTTTGTTTGATCAACCGAGCGTGTGCTCATCCATTGGAAGCGCTGAAGAATTGTCGCAAAGAATGCTGATTTTAATGTGCCGTTGCGCGCTGTAACAGCGTTTCCTTTCTAATTTTCATTGGTTTATTGTATTTGCAAGCGATTTAGGGAGGAAGGTCAACAGTTCCTTAAAATTAGAAAGTAATGGCGCCTAGCGCTGAAGCCGCTAAAACGCTGGAAAGATGAAAGTTAGGTTACATAATTTTTAAAACAGCAATTCTTAGATAGTACATAGTCCAAAATATTTGTTGAACAAATTTTTTTGTATATTTTCACGAATTAGTAACTTAAGGAATATATTTCCTGAACAAAAAATTGCCTATGAAACTTAACGCAATATTAACTTTGTCATTTTCTAATTTAAAAATGTTTTCTTGAGGATTCTTCCAGTCGTGGAAACCCTGCTTAAGGTCCTTGAGCTCTTTCAGCGTGGATAATTATAGGTTTTAGAGATTATTCAAAAATATTCCGTATAGGGTTTATAATAACCACAGAAAAATATCAACATTTTTTTGAAGAACAGAAATTACCCGCTATTTCAATTATTTTTGGACAACAATTTTTATTCTTCATGGATCTATGTTATATCACTAAAAGTTTGCTATAATTTTTTTTGTTTTTATATTAAAAATAAAAAATAAACCTATTTATCACATTGTAAGTATACTGGAGCCGTCGCCTTCAATAACATACATACGCGCATTTAAACCAACATCATCACAAACTACTGCTACCGCATGCACTTGAACCTGCAGCTGCTCATGCGCTTTAATCAAACATGTTTCATGCAAACCCATTACAATATGTCGATATGTAAAGAAGCGCGCACAAATGTATGTATGTGTGTGTCTGTTAGAATACCAACAACAATTGCTATCTACCACAACCTATAATCAAACAGCCAGCTGATTGCAGTCTCCATGTGAAGCTGAGTTTGGTTAGACTGAGTCTGTTGGTGTATGTGTGTGTTTCTTCAAGACCGGAAGTACTATCGCACTCTCCACTTGGCTATTCATCCAGTTTTTTGCTGTTGCTGCTGCTGCTGCTGCTGCGTAGACATAACAGCGCTCTTACTCAGCTTACTTCCTTTCTACGGTCGAAGACTTCTTCTCATCCTGGCTTAATATATCGTTTTGATTTGAATTTGTGTGTGTGTGTGTCCCCTTCAGCGGCTTGAGAGACCGGATGTGTTCTTAATATTCATCCCGTACATATTATGCATATCCGTATCGGTTGCTGCCGGTTTTAGCTTACACATTGAGCTAAGCGAGACATTCATATACCTGCATACATACATACATATGTATGTGTATAGATACATATTTACCTTTAAAATATGATATATTGTATGTTTGTATGTTACCCGCTTGTCTTATATGAGACAAGATTCTGATTTTCACCAAGCCGTGTCTGCCCTAAATATTGGCCCCCCCTACTTTTGCGTGCATATAAGTTCCTATGTTTGTATTGTATGTATGTGTATGCCCAGCTCATATGCTTGGTTGAGCCCGTGTCTCAGTTGTATTTAGTGTACTTTGTATTTTGCTTTCAGCCGTTGTTGGTGTTGAATTTCGTTTTTAAGCGTGTCTAAGTCCCGGTTTAATGCCCCCTTAATATTTTCACTTCAGCGCAACTTATTAACTGCATACATGTGTGTATTTATTTGTGCATTTAACACCCCTCTAGAAATATTAATAATTACAAATATTACATATTGCAGTTTTTTTTGTTTTTCTAACCTCAAAAATTTATTTATCCGTCATCTTTTACGATTTTAAATAGATCTTAGGTAGTTATACTTTCTTGTAAAATAAATTAATATTTTCTAAAACTATGCACACACATAAATATACATGCATAGGTAAGACGTGTATGTACACATCTAGATATGTATTAATGCACATGTGTATTTAATTTTCAGTTCCTTTTTGCTTCCATCTCCTTACAACTTTGCATTGTGTGTCCACATGTGCTTGTATACACGTGTGTGTGTAGCTACGTGCGTGTATTTTTGGAAATTTGAACATCTGCCGTTTCCATTTGCCTTTACTTAGTATTTTGTCTTTCCCTTTATGTACATTTTACTCGCAGTTGCATTGTGAATTTACCTTTATTTGGGATTTTACGTTAACTTTTCAACCCCCGAAAAATTGCTCTGCACTCACACCACCTCATTTTATTTGTTTAGCGTCTGCATAAGGGCGCTATAACAAAAGTTATTCTTCATTTTATTGGGACTCTTTTAGTTCCTGTGGCGCATAAAATGCATTTTTTCTGCTCTCTCTTGGTTTGAGCGTTTGTGCTACTTTTCTCACAATTAAGGGGTTGCAGAAATCACCTTTCTCTATTTGTTTGCCACTCAATTGAAGAACACTCTGTTCTGAGTGATCGCACTTTTTCACTCAAATATTTATTTTTAAGCATTCACAAATATTAGTCACTCAATAATTTCGCTTATTTGCATTTGAGTACAATTTAATAGAAATGAGTGTTATCAAAAGTGTTTGAGTTGAGTTGAGCGTGTGTGAGAGTATTTAAGGCGCACTTCAAATTGTTTGTGTATAAAGAAAAATAATATTTATTTACAAAAAAATCAAATGTCTGGATTTCTATTACAAACTTTAAAATCCGCTTTATATTAATAAAGTAACTTAAGTCGACTCTCGAATAAGTCGAATAATTAGAGTTGTTCTGTAGAGTTTTTTGCAAGACGGCGTTATGTTTTATCCTAACTTATAATTCAGATGCCGATTTTTAAATTACAACAAAATTTGTATGCAAGTTGTACACAGATTTTATGTATGTAAAACTAAATAATATTGGTAGTCGAAAAAGTATTGTCGTATTTTCTCAATAGATGTTGTTGCAGTCGTATATCTCTATGTAGTGCTACCAATCACATTATGATGTCATACCATATAGTGTTAAAAAGGTAAGATTTTAAGCTTCATTTGTCAAAAATAATTCGGGGAAGTTGGAAAAAAGTTACAGCTTTTCAAAAATTAGTGAAAACTTTTTCGACTACCCAATATATTCCCATAAACATCGCTTTAAACTGAACCTCATGCGGACCAATACATTATTTTCGCAAAGTGAAAAACAGCACATTTCTAATGAATGAAAAAAATAGAAAAAAAAAATAATTAATAGAAAATGAATTAAATCATTTATAATAATAGAATATCTACTATTTTTTTATCAAATCACATTCCAATAAAACCACTTACATACATACTCATATGAATTAATAACTCTAAGATTTGCCCGACAAGCCAATCGCAGCTATCTTTTCATTAAATTAAACTATAAGTGGCAATTCATTGATAAATTTACATACTTTAATATATTTCTATACATACATACATACATATATGTATGTGTGTACTTACACATTTTAGTTAGGTTAATGAAACTTTTAGGCCTACAGTTATCACCAAATTATTAGATTATCAAAGTTGCTCGACTAAAAATAGAATCTGACGAGAGCACGAATATCATAAGAGCAAAAGGAAGCCACACTTGAACAGTAAACAAATTTTGCCAAACTTTGCTTTTGTAAAGAAATGTTTATCTTATCACTTATCTTTGCGGTTACATTTCAGCAAGGAATAATAAAAATTGTTGGTACCAAAGTTGCTGTATTCAAAAAAGTGCAACAGAAAAACAACAAGCAAAGTGCGACAACAGCACGCCAAACAAATGACGATTGTGGTTAAGCGCCACAGCGACAGTTGTTTCCTTTGTGGCTTAAAGGTCAAAAAAGTTTTCCAAGTCTGTAGTACATATGTATGTATGTATGTATGTATATATCTGTCGTTGGTGTAGGGAAGACATGCACGTACAAACATATGTGTAAGAACATAAGGAGCTGCTTTAAGGACGATTAAGCAACTCAAAGTTGTGAAGTTTGCGCAAAAACAATTGACATACATAAATTTTCTTCATAAATATGTACATATGTATGTAGAAACTTACCAAAGGGACCGAACGACCAACTTTCATAGGCTAGCGCATGTCATTAATTACTTAGCGAATTCTTTTAAGCGAAAATAGAAGCATGCCGCTGCAAACAACTCAACATAGCCTAACTTATGTTACACAAGCACTTACGTACACATGTTTATAAGTGTATTTATAAAGCAGTAGCTGCGCTTAAAATGATGGAGAAGGGCGCAAATAATTAATTTGCAAATGTGCTAGCAAAAGCAACAGCAGTTGCTGCAACGGAATGTTAAAAAAATAAGAATAAAAGTAAAAACTGCAAGCCGCAGCACCCAGCAGCACAGTTCGGCGTTCGACAGACGGTCAGGCGGTTAATGCGTCGACTCACCTACTGTCAAACGGCTGCTGCTGCCTGCCTGCAAAAGAGCAACACATCACACAACATAGCATGGCGTAGTGTGACATACATACATACAGACTTAAAATGCATAAAGGTTTTCGTGACGGCTGGCGCGCACAAAGGCAAAGGCGAAAAAATTGAATTTAAATCAACCGCAACAACTTCAACGACGACGCCATAAGGACGCTCCCGGACGCGTGCCACTTGCGCGCATAATAACTTTCAAAAAAAAAATGCGAAAAAAATAAAATAAAATGTATAATGGGATCAACAAGCAGCTACCCTTCAGAAAGTAAAGCCAAAAATAGGCATGAACTCAACAGCCGCGCAGCCCCGCATCAGTGAAATTAACATGCCAACACACACACAACCACGAATTTTTATATGTTGGCGCATACGCATGCGCACAAGTAAATTCATATGTATGTATATGTGTTGTAGCATTGACGACACATTGATCCAAGGTAGCAGATATCATTCTACGCTATTGCATGTTGTTGTTGTTGCCTTTTTATATTTAGATAAGCGCAAGGATCAAGTATTGTGAAGTAGCATCTGTTGGTTTGGTCCGACTTTAAATTAAGGACAGGCAATGAACCGGTTGCCTGGCAAGGATAACAACGGCAAGGATAACAACAACGTTGGTGCAGAAGACGCTATCTTGGTGTCGGTTGGTTTGTCGAAAAGAAGGAAGAAATATTACAAAGAAAGCATTGAGTAGGTAGTAACCAATTGTTGTTGCACGTTTCATGTCTTCACATTTTTGCCTTTATTTCGAAAATTGGAAAATGGGCATGCGCCAGCTGCTTTTTGCTTTTCAAGTGGACAAGGATTTAAGAAAACGCTTGTGTGTCTATACAAATATGTATGTAAATGCTGAAAATAGGTTAGGCATGTGGCTATACATATATGTATACGATCGACTATATATGGTATATGTGGCAATGTAAAATACTTAATTGTGCTTAAGCACATAATCTACATAGGCGGAGGTTTCTTTTATACTTACATACATACCCATAATACATACATATGTATGTGCATGTGAAAAAATCATCGAATCAAAAAAAATATCTGCCGATACTACATACATATACATACATACATATATCTAGCTCGTCTGCAAAAACAATTTTGGGAATAAAAATGTATTATTATTAAAAAAAATAAATTTTGGGAATAAAAATGTATTATTATTAAAAGAAAATTATTTTATTCACTGCAAAGATCCGTCAAATTAGGCAACTAGAGCGAATTTCGGCATCAAAACTGCTGAGCAATAATGGAGTCTGACTCCAATTCGTATACACACACATACATGTACATATAATCTTTATTATATTTATAATAAATATATCTAATAATTTGTATGCTTTTTTCCTTGCAGTTCGTCGCTCACCATCCTCCTGCCCGGGTCCCAACAACTTGCCACCCCTCCAATTCCACACCGTACACGGCGACAATATACGGATATCACGCGACGGCACTTTGGCGCGTCGGTTCGAAAGTTTCTGCCGCGCGATCACCTTCTCAGCACGCCCGGTGCGCATCAATGAGCGCATTTGTGTACGTTTCTCAGAAATTTCGAACAATTGGAATGGCGGCATACGTTTCGGTTTCACCAGCAACGATCCGGCAACACTGGAGGGTGCGCTGCCTAAGTACGCGTGTCCCGACTTAACGAATCGTCCCGGTTTCTGGGCGAAAGCGCTGCACGAACAGTATTGCGAAAAGGATAACATACTTTATTACTACGTCAATTCGGCTGGGGATGTGATCTACGGCATCAATAACGTGGAGAAGGGTGTCATATTGAGCGGCATCGATACGCGTGGCTTACTCTGGACTTTGGTGGACATCTATGGTAATTGCACTGCGATTGAGTTCTTAGATTCGCGCGTCTATATGTATCAACAGAGCGGTAATGGGCTCGTGGCCGCCGGTGTAGCATTACCTGCCGGCAATGGTGGTGTTATTGGTGCTGGTGGCACATTGCCTGGTCCACAAATACCACTGAATCCGCATCACCCACATCAGCAATCGCGTCGCTCATTGCCAGCTGTCGAGCAGGATTTGGATCGTCATGTGTTGCCTTCAATGCAATCGCTAAACATCTCCATGGAACAAATGCCGTTTGCACAAGATATGGCCAATGGTCTGCCACCGTTACGCTACAATGCCAACGGTCGCCTCATACCGGTGCCCTTTCACATTACCAAAGGCCGCAATGTGCGTCTCTCCATGGATCGCTTCATAGCTTCACGCACAGAAAATGACTTCTGCCAGGGTTATGTGTTCACAGCGCGTCCCATACGCATCGGCGAAAAGGTGATTGTACAAATACTTAAAACCGAACAAATGTACTTGGGCGCTTTGGCGCTGGGCCTTACCTCTTGCAATCCGGCGGGTCTGCAACCCTCCGACTTACCCAACGATTCTGATTTTCTGCTTGATCGTCCCGAATATTGGGTGGTGAGCAAGGATATCGCCTCACAACCACAACGTGGTGACGAGATCGCCTTCTTTGTCGCGCCTAATGGTGAGGTGACCATTAGCAAAAACAATGGCCCGGCCGTTGTTGTCATGCATGTCGATCAATCGCTGCAGCTGTGGGCTTTCCTCGATGTTTACGGCTCCACACAGTCGGTGCGCATGTTCCGCCAACAGCTGCCCAATATGGTTAATTACCCACAACAGCCGCTCTCCGCCGCACCGTCGACACAACGCCTGCCACAACACGGCAATATGTCAATTGCCGAATCGATGAATAGTCTGAATAGTCAAATGTCCGAATCGCGCAAAATGCTGCACACCTCCGCACTCACTGTGGCATCACACAACACCATGAACAGCTCGGCGGCGACACTAGCCTCCATGACGGCTAATGCGGCGGTAGTGGCGCAAACTCATTGTAATGTACCTGCAGCGACGGTGTCGACGGTCACGCCCGTCACCAAAACCAATGGCAATACCACGGCGACGGCGACCGGTCACATGATCAGTATGCCATCAAGTGGTGATCTCATACAGATTCAGCCAAACGGTGGCGGTACTGTATTGGTTGTGAATTTGCCACCTGCGAACTCGACACACGAGCTGAATAGTGTGAGTGGTAGCGGTAATGGCGTGAGCGCGACAAGGCAACCAACATCGGGTGTACTGGCTGGCGCTTGTTCGACAACGATGACCAATAATCAGTACATTGAGGTGAGTAACAGTGCAACTATAATCAAATTATTACATAAGCTGAAATACTACCATATACATATGTAATTGCCAACAATTCTAACCTAAAATTTTATTTATTTCCTTTTTATTCTTTTGCAGCCTGTGTCCTCGTTGAACGGTTGCAATTCCACTCAGGAGATGAATAAATGGAAAGACACCGTCGATCACAGTGGCAATAGCAGCGCTGGCGCTGAATGCACAATCTGCTACGAAAATCAAATCGACTCGGTGCTCTACATGTGCGGACACATGTGCATGTGTTACGACTGCGCTATCGAACAGTGGCGTGGCGTCGGCGGCGGTCAGTGTCCACTATGTAGGGCCGTCATACGTGATGTTATACGTACGTATACCACGTGAACGGCACAGTGAGGCACACCAACATAATAATACAAAAAATTAACCTGAAAACAGGTGAAATGGAATGCAACAGTCTACGCTAATGCCGAATGGAGAGTCGATTTTTTTAAATTAACAATTTCGCGTTACAACAAAGCGTTAAATTATTACAATAATATATAAAACAATGAGAACGTGAGAGTGTAAGATGAACACGTAATTCCTACTTTAGCTGAAATTGCCTCCTAACAAAGTATATAATACGCGTATACCACAAAAGAAAGCAAACAATTGTGAAAAACGCTTTTAGATAACAGTAAAACCGTCATGTGCTTAAATTAAGCATACAAATTGTTACTCGCAGTCAAAGACAGATGAGATGAATGAAAGGTAATCGATATATGACCGAATGACTAAACAACTCGCAATTTTCTTAGAAGACTACAAACATAATTAATAAAAAAATATAACAAAAAAAAAAACACAAACAAAAACAAAAAATGTCCAGAAATATAAGAGAACACAGCACTTATGATTAAAAATAAACTAAATTGTAATTAAAACGTATTAAATTATTAGTAACATTAAAAAGCAGACTAGAGTACTTTAAGAAAAAAGCGAAAAAATAATAATCTGATTTAAAAGCAAAAGAAAAACAACAAACGCATTTACTCTAAAGCAGAGCAGACACGTGTAGATTTTGTATTTAGTACCTAGCAGTTAGAACTTAAATATAATGCTACGTCAAACAAAGACCAAATGCAGAGTAGTGTTCAGAATCCGCCAAGAATTGAAACTGAACGCTGTTAACATGCAAATTGTAAATTTAAATTAAACTCAAAAGATAAAATGCAAAACGCAAATAACAAAATAAGAAATAATTATATGTATAACAATTGTAACCGACCAATATTCTAAATTTGTGATTTTATAAAAGAAAAGCAAAAAAAAATAGTATAATAATTTAAGCAACCTTTATTGGCGACGAAATTATAATGAAATGTAGTTATATAATACTGTAATTAGTAATATTTAATGCAAAAATATTTCAATTTTATGGTGTTTTCAAAAATGTGAAGTCCAAAAATTATTTGTTTCACTTAAAGTTTACTTAATATTGTGTGATTAATTATAAGGCTGATTGAATGTTGAAACTTTGCCTTAGATTTGTGCGTTAAGATGCTTCATATAGTTTTCTTTCATGAAATTAATTATAAATACACAATTTTGCTGATAGTATTTCGGAATGTTTATGTTTAGTGTCAACCAGAAGTTTTTTAAATTGCGTTAGTGACCAAATCAGCCTTTTCCTCGCTCAATTAATCACATAATATTTTTATTGATAGTTACTATCGGTATTGCACACTCTCTATTTACCGTTAGTTCAGCATTTTCAATAAATCGTGAAAAATTCCTAGTTACAAGTCAAAGCGCATTTCTGAAGCCTAATATAAAAGAAACATGTAAAAGTCAGTTTCTTGCATGCCACATTTCTTTTATGTATAAACAAAACTGCCACAAACTGTTACAACAAAACTTTTGAATGCTAAAAGAAAAATGATATTATTTGCTATTATTAATGGCACAATAACAAAATATAAAAAAAAAAACAATGAATCACAAATAACGACCTTAGAAATGTTAACAGCATTATCTACTTGTATTTTTTTTTTTTTTTTTAAGATGCTTGTGTAATTTTGTTAAAATAAAATTTCGGATTATACGAGGTTGGAAAGGAAAATACTTTCCGTATTGTACATAAATATATACGCAGATTACAACAAGCGGCTTATTGTTTTTCACCAAATGTATAAAAAATCAAATTTTTATAATGAAAATTTCGAATATTTTGAGGAAATGAAAAACATTACAAACATAATTATTTATGTGTATAAAGTGGCAACACTGTTAGTTTATTTTTTTATAATATTAAAAAAACAGAGTCACTTTTATATTTTATTAAGAAAAAATCATTTCAATAATTTATTAAAACGCTGTACAATAAATAGTATAGCTATACATTAAAAGAAATTTAAGGATTATTTGCATGTTAAATATTACCTCTACTTGTCATTTGATTTGTTATCTATTGTATTGTATTTTCCTCAAATTTATAATGAACAATTTACTGAGCAAGATAGTTTTAGTTTCCTATTTTAAGACTTGAATATTTTTTTATACTTTTGAGAAAATTATATATGCTTATGTTTAGTATTAAGTTATTTTTTGTATTAATTTCTAGTCAACGAATATTAAAAAATAAATGTATAAATAATTAAAAAATTAAATATGATAAAAATTGTGTTTAAAGGCACGAAAGAAAAGTGAGATTTAACAATATGAAATAAATGCAAAAAAACAAAATATATTCATCATGACTAATGATAAGGAAATGAAATCATAATAAAAATAATAAATCCTAGTTTATATAAAAAAGATTGTTATAAATGACGACAAGCCAACTATTTTAAAGCCAGTTTTAATTAAAATATAAAATGCTACCGAATTAGAAGTTTTTAGGCTTTTTAAATAGCAATTGTAATATGGAAAAACTGAAAGGAAAATTAAATCAAAATGAATTTTAGCTACGAAATAATCATACATATGTATGTAAACTAAAAACGGAAGAACTTAAATTTGAAAAGCAATAACACGAAAAAAAGAATTTAAAATGATAAATGCCTAATTTATTATTTTTGAAGTAAAAACGTATATTTAAAAGCAGAATTAAAAGTTTACTTTATTGAAAACCAGGTGTTAACAAAATATTTTTAATGACAATCGTGCGAGTACACTTCCGCCAATTAATTGTACGATTTATGTTTAATATAAAAACTCGCATGAAATCGCTCGTTTATTTATTTTTACAAATTGCCGACAACCAATTATATTGTACAAGTACAGATATGTATATATGAATATATAATTTTTTGTTTTAAAATAATACAAATTTCTACACAATGCAACACTTGTAAAGATTTAAAACACAGTTGTATACATACATTTCGCCAAACAAAATATATATTTATGAACTATACAAACCTAATTAAACATAAAAAACTTACTGCACACATACAAACAAACCTAAAGACATAAGACATTAGTGGTTAGAATTCGCCTTAATTTTTTATTATTTTTTTGAACTGATGATATAAATGCATATATTTTATGTTTAAATAAAGGTGTCACGTAATTACTTTAAATAAAAAAACTAAAATGCACTGACTAGGTCTTAGATTGCGCCACATCGGATCACACTATGGAATTAATGGTGTGTTGGATTCGTAATTGTAAATTATATTATATAATATTATAAGATTACAAATCTGAAGAAATTTGTTTATTATTATATAAAAACAATGGACGATGATGATTAAATTAAAATTGAATATTAAAATATAAAAATCATGATTGTAATGGTTTTGCATGATAAAATAAGCCAAAACTGATAATGAAATGAGAATTGAAATCGACTTGCTAAATATTCGTTTCGAATAAAGCTAAGAAAATAAAGTTTAAAAATACCAAAAAATAAAAATATGAGTATATTTGTAAATGTGTTATAATAACAAGGATATCAATCTAATAAAAAAATGTGGGTAAGTAATACGGACAATAATCAATTCATGTGAGTTATGCATGTATTCCCGAAAATGACTGGAAACAAGGTCGCATGGCACAAATGGCAGCTAAATACTACATTATGGATAAAGTACCCAGAAATTATAAATAAACACACAAAATATTTAATTATTAATCATTTGTCGCTTTCAAAGTAATCCCCACCATATGTAAAACAATTATGTCAACCATTTTTGCAGTCCTCGAAGCACTTTTTGGGATGACCTTCAACTGCATCTGTGAATTCAGGTACAATGTAAATATGTGCGTGAATGTTGGAAATGGATTATCGAGAGAACGTGCTATTAAAATGAAATTCTTCGTTTAATTTTGTTACTATCGAAATATAATATTGAAATACATACATATGTATGTATAAACAGAAGCCTACCGGAAATTAAATAAAACTATTGTTGTTGTTATTTTAGCATTAGAATTTATTGGAAAACGGGTTGTGCCCTTCATCGCACATTAGATTGCTCCTGCTTAAGTCACAGGAATTGATTCAATGTCTCTTCCTTAAGGCTTCGAATGTAGGTTAGAATCGGTGCATAGACAATGAAACAAATGCAATGTATGTACATATATATTAGAGCCGGGTGCTTCTGCACAATGGTCATTTATTGGGACTTTTATCGAAATACATAATTTGTATTATTAACCTAATAAGATATTTGTTCATACAAACATATTTATACATATTTACATATACATATGTATAGTATTCATATAAGTACATACATATGTATGTTTATTAGCGGTGTGCACCGCACACATAAAAAAATATAGATTTTTTTATTTTAGTTAATATGTTTATATATATATTAAAAATACGTAATTGAGAGCTAATAAGATCAAATAAATTGACTATCGCACTCATTAAACTATTGTTCAAATTAAAACTTTGAATGATCAGAGAACGTACTATAATTTACGTTCTCTGACGTAAAGCTATATAAATTAACTTGGCAGCCCTGAATGTGAATTGCGAAAAATGTCAGCTGAACCAAAATACTTGAATAATATTTGACAGAATTGATTGTTTATTGTGCTTTATTTCATTAATAATTCTTTTAAACCACTTTTTATTAAAATAAAATAAAAACTACTTGAAAATGGATAAATACATGCCAATTTCATGGTATATTGGCACCGAGTGGACTATGCCGGCGAAAGGTTTGCGCAAGCAAGTTCTATCTTTGGATAATTTCAAGTTTTTGAATAAACCTCATTTAGTGTCGAAAGTTGTGGTAAAAGTGGAAGAAGTACAAAATTTAAATGGACGTGAAAGTCAATATCTATCCAATGAGTTAATTGAACAAGAGCAAAAAGTAGAAATAGGCAGTGCTCTCACACCGGTTGATTGCTATGTAGAGCTGCTTGTGCGACAACTTGTGGTAGGTGAACGTGCACGTTGCTTCATTGCCACAAAGACGGAGGAAATAAGATTCATATTGACTCTAATAAAAATAGAAGAAACAAAGGAAATATATAAATTAAATGTTGCGGAGATGTACGCCCTCGCAATGCGTTACAAGGAAAACGGCGTAGTTATGTTCAAGCAGTACCCTTACTTTGCTCATGCTTATTTTTCGCGTGCCGCTAAATTTTTGATCTCATATAAACCTTTTGAAGGTTTAACGCTACACAAAGATGGTATATCGAGTGAGGAAATGCAAATGCTTTTTACGCAAATACAGACCAATTTAGCTGCTTGTTTGTTGAACGAACAGCGCTACGACGATGTACTATATCAAACAAAGTTTGTAGAAGAGCACCCAAATGCAACAGAGAAAAGTATTTACCGAAGGGCAATGGCATTTTATCATCTTAAAGAATTTGAAAAAGCTCAGAAACTTATTGAGAGTGTTTCAAATTATCAAGGAAAAAAAGAATTTGCTAAACTTCATCAACGTTTAGGGGAAAGTTGGAAAACCAGTAACGAACAATATAAGAATGTAGTGAAACGTATGTTTAGTTAGACTGACAAAAAATGTATATTTTTAAGAAGAATGATGTAATAAATTTGTAAAAATAAGAAAGTAAACCAGGGAGAAAATATTTTTTTATTGAGCTTTAATAATATATTTAAAAATGTATATATCACTTCTTTTTTTCCTGCGCTTTTTTCAGCTTCTTGTTTTTGAACTTTAAACTTGCCGGTAAGCTGGCGCGTTTCCTTGAATTGCTTTCAGCTTTGAAAAGCTCTGCGAAGTTAATTCAATATATTACTAACAAATTTATTTGAAAGAAATAAGTTATGTGACTCTCACCTTCATCAGGATCTTCGCCAACTTCTTCTTTATAATATTCTGCATCGTTTTCGGGATCGCTGTCTTCTTTCGTTTCATCACCAATAGCTGCCGCTTCGCTCTTATGTTTTTTGCGTTTACCTGACACTTCCTCTTTTGCACGCAAATTGCGTTTGCGGTTCTCTTCTTGTACTTTCTTTCGGTATTCTTTTAGTTTTCGTTTCTTCTCTATCATTTTACGTAGTGTTTCTTTTTCCTCTTCCGTCTTGACGACGTGATCGTGATATAGCACTTCACCGGTTAGAAGACCTTCCTCGATTTTCATTAATTGCATAGTTAAGCGTGGACCAATTTCAAACAGACGCACCGCTGATTTATTATCCTCTAAATTGCCTTTACGTTTAAGTGTTTGTGGCAGAACAACCTGCGATTGCTCATCATCTTCCATTTCCGACTCTGAAGCTCCACCGTCTCTGTAAGGATCGTTATATATTAAATTTAAATACCATTTAATGAAAAGATATCAACTTACTGCATTATGAAATCAGCAATATCTTCACATTTGGATAAATTTGGTATTTTGCCCATTACAAGCTTTTTAACGCCACGCGTTAAGCCGACTGGCACCACTTGAACGGAGTAATGACGCATTTCGATTAAATTTGTTTCCGGTGTATATGAGAATAACACACAACGACGGATTGTAGCAATGTTTACCTATTTTATAAATAAAACCATAGAATAATATTAAAAATAAGGAGAATTTAAACCTACTTGTGCTAAATTGATTGCGGGAAACATATTCTGGAACGTGCTGGCCATTAACTTAAGATGTTTACCATCACCTGTGAAATTATTCATAATAACGAGTGGTGAATGTTTAAACATATCGTCGTCCACAAATTGTCTTTTGCTGGTTGAAAGCACATCCCGCGCCAGGGTGAATTGATGCACCTGTTGTCAAATTTGTTGTTTCCATTAATTATTTAAATGATTTATAACAAAATTTACCTTGAAAGTAAGTGTAGGACCACGCGGCATGCGCACAATTTTAAATGACAACTGGGATGTGGCTTTATTAAAAATACCCATATGGGAAACATGAAAGAAACCGCTCATTGCCACAAAATCTTTAATGCGATTAATTTTCTTCTCTTTTAACTGTAATGCTGTAAATGGTTCCATGATTTTTCGAAAATCCAATGTTAAATCAGTGATATAGGGACAAGAAAGCCCTCTATGTATTACAAAAGAATGTGGTGCTTCCACCAGCTCATTAGATTCTTTTTCTTTGAACGCTGCTGTACGTTTTTTAGGATGTGCTTTCTTTTTAGTTTTGCCCATTTTTATTTTCCACTTTAAAAATTTCTTTTAAACTATAAAATCTCCTTACTTCAACTTGATTTATTTGAAAATGAATACAAATTATAACTAAACTTGAATGAATTGCATGGGTATCCTCGTGTTTACAATCTTCTTCTTTTTAATTAAATGCTATTCACAATGACTTTTAATGACTATCAACTGTGAATGGACTATCCGTTTTTTTAAAAAGGTTTATATAATTAATTTTTTGTTTAATTTTTCACATACACACATATACATATCATATTTTAAATAAAAAATTTAGGTATTGGCAATTTATGATTAATAAAATGTATATTTATTATCTCGACCAGTATTACCAAACCATTAATTTATTTTCTGTTGTTATAAACAAACGGATTAAAAGAGCTTTGTTTTGGAAATATATTAACAAACCTGTATTGATCCGTGACTTACCAGTTGTCCCCGTTAACATTTCCTAATTATTGCTATTGTCGTTCAAATTATCCAGGATTTAGTTTAGCTTCCAAAAACATACCCTCTTATAATCTCAGAGGGAGTCCGTCTCACTTTCCGACGACAGTGATGTTTAAAAAAAACATATCTTAAATTTACATTTTTGTTGTTTTAAATTTTACTTTATTTATTCAGATACACTTAACATAGGTAAATATAGCAAAACACAATATAATTGCATTAATCAATCAATCGATTAATTAGGTTTTTATTTTTTTTAATTTATAATCCTCAATAATGTACAACTGGCTGTTGCATGTTGCATCGCTTTTATTTTTAGTTCATATAAGTTCACCAATGTTAATTAATTATTACTCGGTTACGCATTTTCTGTTTGCTATGTCTTCCTCTCTACCATTAGCTCCACGATATTTTTTATTTTAGCTTTCCCCTTTATGTGGTGGGTCCACACCCTTACACTATCACCAATTAATTCTTTCAAGAGCTTTTCGTCCCGCCTACAGTAGACTACCTTTGCTATACCGCTTTTTTCTCGCCATGCTCTTGTATATATTTATGTATGTATATGCACGAGTATGCGTTACTCGCTGCGTACAGTATGTATGTGTGTATGTTGGTGTTTCGAGCGTTTATTTTTGATTACTTTATAGTAATTTTATATAAAATTTCATTTTTTTGTTTTAATTAAAAAAGCAGAATAATCACTTTTGCAGTTTTTTCTTGTGTGTGTTTTTTTCTTAATTATAATTAATGTTTAAATTAATTTCGTTTTCTCGCATTTGTTATTTTTAATTACTTTTTACTAAAACATTTACAATAGTTGTATATATCTTTTGAACAATAAAAAAATTAAATTTACATAGAGAATTTTGCATAGCGCTTTCATTAAGTTAAATATAAAAAATGTAGCAACGGTTTCATTAAAAAGTGAGATACACATTTAACTGAAACAATTTAATTAAGCAACTGTCGGTTAAAAAAATTAGCATTCTCTGAAAAAACACACTTGCTCAAACTAAACTATATATATATTTATGTATATACGAGCACAAGGAACCAAATAGCAAGTAGGGTTATTGATTGGGCTACGGGTTATAAAGTGTATACAAAATTGCATCACTAATATAATAACTCAACTTCAGCAACTTCTTCAAAGCGTTTAAAAGAGCTGGGACGAATGCGGGGTAGTTCTCTAAGTGTATTAATAGCATAGAGGGGAATTCATTGCTCACTTCATTTTGTTTTCGTTTTTTTTACAGAAAATACACGTTCAAATTATAAATACATATCTATATTATTACTTTTCTCTCAATAAATTTCAACGGAGTTTCACTATTTTCTGCTTCAATCATTCCTCATTGCCTTTAATAAATTGTAGGTAGTATTAATAATTTTTGCTGCATCTATATCTGTTCTTCTGTTTATGTTTTGTTGTCGTTTGTTGCCACTGGTGTAGTTTGGAATTGATTTGGATTCATTTGGGGGAAACTGTGGTCGTATTTTTTCATTTATTGTAGTATTGTTGGTTTTTGTTTTTATTATTTATGCATAGATGACATTTAAAAGTAATGCAGGACGTGCATAAGGCGGTCACTGACAGCACTGCTTGCGTACATCGGCTGTAACAGTCGGCTTCACATCGATGGGCTCCACATTTGGACGAATGACATCACCTTCAGGTGGATCTCTGATTTGTTTTTGCGATACGATACGATAGATTTCTAAAAACAAACAATACAGAGTTATATTTTAAATTACTACACACACCATAGGCATTTCGTTTCAATTTCTTACCTGTGAGTATATTTTGGAATGCAGTTTCAACGTTCGTCGAATCAAGGGCAGATGTTTCAATGAAACTTAACCCATTACGTTCGGCAAAGAGTCTCGCCTCATCCGTCGGCACGGAACGCAAATGTCGCAAATCAGACTTATTGCCAACCAACATAATGACAATATTTTGATCAGCGTGATCACGCAATTCCCGCAACCATCGCTCCACATTCTCATATGTCAAATGTTTGGCAATATCATAGACAAGCAGTGCACCGACAGCTCCACGATAGTATGCAGACGTGATGGCTCGATAGCGCTCCTGGCCAGCCGTATCCCAAATCTGAGCTTTAATCGTCTTGCCATCAACCTAAATGTGATAAATTATAGCAAAGTAATTAGTAGGTGCATATGTTAATGTGAGAGTTGTGGTACGAGACAAATTAATTGATAATCCGAAAAGTGATATCGTCTATTGTTCGCACTAATGCGTTAAATATCTGCATTGGTGGTGTTAACTTGCGAAGACTATGCATTTATACCTTTGGAATACTTATAAATGTATGCCAACAGACTAATTATATTTAATAGCATAATACTTTAGAAAATTTCATTTACCTCTATGCTGCGCGTTGCGAACTCTACGCCAATTGTCGACTTCGATTCCAAGTTGAATTCATTGCGCGTAAAGCGGGATAGCAAATTACTTTTACCAACGCCGGAATCGCCGATCAGTACAACTACAAATTAGAATTGACAGAATTATTAATTTATGCTGTGTAAGGATTATAATAATTAATGGAAGAGTGCTGCATACTATGGAGAATTCGATTTCTTACAATATTTTCAGAAGACTTAGAGAATGTAAAGATAGAGATAAAAATGGTAACAGTCGCTAAGTGACAAATTAATCATGTTGTTTTTAAGAATGTGGGCAATTTAAAATATTTTGTATTTAGTTCATTCTATGCTTCTCTTTATCTTTATTAAAATATATTTTCTTGAACAGTTCGTACTTGCTGATAACTGAGTAAGCAAAGGGTATGAGTCATCAAATTTGGGGATTTGAGTTAAGAGTGGTATTGAACTCGCGTAAGCTTGCAATGATCACTCCACCCGAGCGAAAAAAGTAAAAATTTGTTTTAAATTAAAGGAAAAATAAAAAGACAAAGATAATAAAAAAATTATTTATTATTTAATTAAACACGAAGACAAAATAACCATTCAAAAAATTATAATTATTTACATGTTACGTTACCAGCAAACATAAGCTCGTACTTATTAACATGTGTATGTTTCATATACTATATGTATGTAAGTATATATTTTCTGTACGTTCTTCCATTGCAATAATAAAACTAGCTATATACTATGTTATCACAAGTGATGGAGAAAAGTTATACGTAATAAAATGCAATGCAAGAAGTTTTAAAGAAAAACACGTAAATAATAATACATATGTACTTATGTGTGCATATGTATATACGAATGCGTTATATACATAATAAAATATATGAGTGTTGTTGTGAGCAATTATTGATGCTGGGAAAGAAATCCGGTCTGCTGCACCAACAACAACAGAGAACGTGATGAGAAAAACAGAGAAATTATCAATATAAAAGCTACAAAGGAAATTGTCTGATTAAGGCATAATCAAGATGAGGCGTTTGTGGAGGGTGGTGTTTCTTACAGCTGAGAAAACAAAGGGAACATCTGAAACGTCACAGTAATAGATTTTGCGCCTATAAACATATCAAAAACATACACTATTAAAAAACACAATCAAACTAAATTTGATAATAAAAAAAAAATAAAATAAATAAATATACATATAAACAAGTGTATGCACATGTACATGTATATTTATCAATTATTTAAGATTTATAATACGGAGATAAAATGTGATATAAAACAAAAAGCGGATAACGCGTCCGAAATACTTTATGCAACGTGTCACTTAGCCAATTGTCCAATAACGATAGCAAAGCAAACGTGTGTTTGTATAAAACAGAATATGCAAGAACAAGAATATGTTACGGCATGCAATAGAATGTCCATTAAAGTTGGGCGTCTGGTTTTGCTTGGATGCATGTGGTTAAAAAAAAAATGTGACAATTGTATATAGTTATTGCAGCTGACTATTATTAACCAACGACTTAGGGGCGGTAAAAACAGCTGAAAGGAAATCATAAAACAACTGATCATATACTACTTACACACAACACATCATTCTGAATGTCTTCGGCATACTATTATCGAATTAATTAAGCAGCTAACAATTTTACACAGTATGAACTGAATGTTTATAATTCAGTTTTTATATGAGAATAACGAAACAAAGTTATACCTTTATTGAGGCTAATCTATGTTTTCTCTACACATTACGCACTCAATTTGTAGGCTGTTCAATTGAAACAATCAAAACTCGAACTAGCACCAACCAATTTCACATGAGCTACGTCATCGCACGGTATTGATAAATGACTCTTTAATTTTTGTTCCACTTTCATTGCAACTTTTTCACTTTACGTAAATTAATAGTTTTACAGATCCATCTTTACATATAGATGATTGAAACACAAATAAAATATAATTACCTTTAAATAAATAATCGTATTCATCCTCTCTAGAACCCATGATTGGCTGTGAATTATTTTTTCAACTGTTTTCGGTGTAGCTTCTTCCTCTCTTTTTTGCTTTGGCTATGCAATTGGGTGACCTGCGTTTATCCTTTTTGAGTTACTCCACTTGTTTTATTTTCCAACAATTTTCTTCTTTATCGTCGGTTTCACTTGGAAAGTTTCTTTTCGGTATGTAATTTGCGTATCTTTTTACTACTCTTTCTTAAAAGCTCTTTTTTATAGTAATAAAAAATTCACGATTATTCACCGAAATGCGATGAAACACACAAACACGTAAGACAGTGAAATCAAAGGGCAATGCGACGGTCCAGCGGATGGGTGACAATGACGACGACGTTTAACGACAGCACAGACCGTAAAACCAATGAAAGAAAAGAAAAATATTAAATTAGAAAAAATTACGGGGCGGTAACTTTTTTCCACTGATTGACAGGCTGCTGCTTCTACTTCTTCAGCATTTACTTCTACTTAATTGTCTATACTGTGGCTTTATTTCCATCGGAATTCGCTTAAATTTTTCATACACAATTAGCTAAGTTACACTTAAAAATATTCCTTTTTTATTATTTCTATTCCCTTATCAAAGTTTAAATCTTAATTTTAATCATAAATATATTAAAACAATTATATTTGTTGTGCTTATTTAAACCTTTCAAAATTAATCACCTTTTTACGCGACAACTACGACGACGACACAAGAAAATATCTTCTTCTTCCCTGCTCGATGTGCCGTTGTTCAATATTAAATATGGCGTGCGACGAAGGCGAAAATTAAAAGGTAAAGAGAAAAACTACTCTATTACTTTTCTTTGCTCTACTACGATACATTCGGAACATCTCCAACTTTATTGAATTGAATTTTTTAAATTTATTTAAAATTACATGTTTTAGCTTTACAAAATATATAATTATCCACATAATCCAATTGAGCTTTGATATTAATTGAACCGTTATGACAAATACAAATTTAAAGAGAATGAACGGCGGGTCACATTGCGGTTTTTCCTGTTTCTTCTCTACAGACTGAAAATGGCTTACTAGAAATTATTTTGAAACAAGGGATAATCGCGAGACTGACTATTTTTAACCATAAGACAAGTTTAGTATAATATAATCGATTTTAACTTATAAATACATACACACATTTTTATAGAACATTCATTTATTTCACGAAGTCAATCTTGACTTACTATAACTAAAATAATAATAACATAAAGCTTTGAAAATATGTTAAATATAAATTATCTTGATTTTTATCAAAACTAATCATAATATATTAATTATTTTCAGCAATATTCGATAAAACTTTATTGTTAAATACTAAAATGATATAAAAACATAATAAGTATAGAGAATTTCATAATACATTACTGAGACTTTACGCTCATTAACGCAAACCAAGTTTAAATACTTCAAATTTTTGTTCCGTTATATTTAAATTAAGAAAACTTCGATTTTTGTAAAACATAGTTTTAGGGTGGCCACTATATCTCGGAACTGGATCCTCTGAAATTAAAAAAACGAAACAGATTTCGTTAAATGTTAAAACATGGTAATTAAACGAGGGGAAAAGAGAAATACATTTTTTTCTTTTTTTTGACAAAATGGCGTTTTCTTTTTGATCAAAATTTCGGCTTAAAATTGTTTATAGAAAAAAATATTTATCGGTGAGAAAAAAACTTCAATTACAAAAAAATATATTTAAGAAGCACGTGTAAAAATTTGGCAATAATTGGTTAAGTCATTTTCGAGTAATGTTGGTCACCGACTTTGAAAACGTGTGGTTGAAAGTGTCGACAACGGTAGATATTGCAGACGACTATTATTAACCAGCGACTTAGGGGGAGGTAACAGCTGAAAGGAAATCATAAAACAACCGATTATATTGAAAAAAGTGCCGACAAGTGCCTTCGGCAATTAAGCAGTCGAATAGTTTTAAGTGTACTGAATGTTTATAAATCCAATTTTGGAATTATAATAACGAAACATAGTTATATCTTTATTAAGGCTAATCTATGTTTTCCCTACACATTACGCACTCAATCTATAGGCTGTTCAATTGAAACAATCAAAACTCGAACTAGCACCGACCAATTTCACATGAGCTACGCCATCCCACGGTATTGATGAATGACTATTTTATTTTTCTTTCACTATCATTGCAATTTTTTTACATATAGATGATTGAAACATAAATAAAATATAATTACCTTTAAATAAATAATCGTATTCATCCTCTCTGCTACCCATGATTGGCTACGAATTATTTTTTAACCGTTTTCGGTGTAGCTCCCTATCTTTTTTGCATTTACTATGCAATCCGATGACCTGAAAAAAGGAAAATATTAAATTAGAAAAAAAAATACGGGGTAATAATTTTTTTCCACTGATTGACAGGCTACTGGTTTTGCTTCTACATAATTGTCTATACTGGTTCTTTATTTCCATGAATTCGCCTTAATTTTTCTTACACAATTTGCCAAGTTACACTTAAAAATTATTATGTTATTTCTAATCCCTTATCAAAGTTTTAAGCTGAATTTTAATCATAAATATATGACAAATTTGCCATGCTTATTTAAACTTTTCAAAATTAATCACCTTTTTACGCGACAACTACGACGACGACACAAGAAAATATCTTCTCTGCTCGAGTGCCGTTGTTTAACCTTCCTATACCCGCGCCAAATGTTTTAACACCTATACCCGCGCACGGTGTGACAGACCGAGACTTTGACTCCTTACCTTTTTATTTTTCTATAAAACCGTTTATATTTTTTTATTTTATAGGAACTAAATGATGTAAAAAAACAAAAAATATCAGTTGTTAGCATAAATTATGTATTAGTTTAATGACTATCAGTCTTTCCAAAAAAAATATGTACGAAAAACTGTTTCGTCGGTCTCACAGACATGTGCGCGGGTATAGGAAGGTTAAAATTAAATATGGCGTGGGACGAAGGCGAAATTTAAAAGGTAAAAAGAAAATATACGCTATTACTTTTTTACTACAATACATTCGGAACATCTCCAACTTGATTGAATTGAACGTTACTTTAAATATATTTAAAATTACTTCGTATTTATCTTCATAAACAATAATAAAAAAATTAGAGCCCACATAATCCAATTGGGCTTTAATATTACTTGAACCGTTTTGACAACACAAATGGTAAGTGATGGACGGCGGGAAGAAAATAGCTTGCTATTTCTAATCATAAGACAGTTTATATCGAAATGTTGTAAGCTGGCTTTAATCCGTGTATTTGGATAGTTTCCGTAGTATGATATAATTGATTTTATAAACATACATTCATACATTTTTATTGAAAATTCATTTATTTTACAATGTTAATCTTACTATAACTGAAAAAATTACAGCATAAAGCTTCGAAAATATGTAGGATATAAATTAGCTTAATTTTGTATCAAAATTAAGCACAATACATTTAATCAATTTAAGCAATATTCGATAGCTCTTTATTGTTAAATACTAAAATGGTATAAAAACATAATAAGTATAGAGAATTTCATAATACACAACACATTACTGAGAATTTTGCGCCCAGTAACTCAAACCAAGTTTAAATACTTAAATTTTGTTTCATTATATTTAAATTATGAAAGCTTCGATTTTTGTAAAATATATGCTGGGCCCAGTAATAAAAGTCCACCAGTAATATAAGTTAGTCGCGAACCAAAACTCCAAAATGCTGCAAAGACATGAAAGTGTAAATAAATGTTGGGTTTGTTTGAATATAATACCTACAAATACAACCAACAACAGGACCAACGGCACGTGCCAAAGCACCCAAAGAACGGAAAATTCCGAGCACCGAACCTTTTTGGTCGTCATTGCCATAACGCGAAACTAATGTGGTTAAGCAGGTAACCGCAAAGGCTGTGGCTAGAAATATTAAATGCATCAATAGTTTATTAACTTTTTTGAACGCAATAATTTTAGGTAAACTTACAAACTGCAAATAGAAACATTCCTGCATATAGCAAACGTCCATCTTTCGCAAAACCAACTAATATAAATGCAGGTACAATAAGATACAAACTAAATACAGCGCAAGGCTTTGTCGCATGAGGAGGTAGCCTCCGAACAACCCCTCCTTGCAGAATGGCCATTACAACACCTACAATAATAAAAATAGAAAAATTATATTAAATACATATTAATGCAGACTACATATAAATGCATAAATACCTGTCATAAGAAACATTTTTGCTTGCTCCATGGAATTGTAGCCGAACTTGTGATACATTAGGAATGTAACAGTGAATTCCAAACCGGAATACAGAAATAGGTATAAGAAGTAAATTAGTCCTATTTTACGTAGTGCTAATATTTCGGCTTTGGATACCTTCTTAATTGCAGAGAATCTATTTATGTAGACACGTTAATAAATTATGTAAGTTTATAAGTATAAAACACTTATCGAAAATATTGTTAGCTATCGTTAGATTGTTAAGGGGGACCACAGATTTTATTTTTTTAGATTTGTCTTTGTCTTAATTTAATATATAAATGTCTTAAGAATGTTGCGTATAAATAATTATATTATTAAATTGAAGTGCTCCTCATAACATTCAAACTATTGCACCGGTCGAATTTGTTAATAATTTTCTTTTCAATAAAAAAATGTCCTTCAAAGTGCTCCCAAAAGAGAAAATTTTAAATTTTGAAAGCTGTGAGGGGGACCGCAATAGAAGATGTCAAACAATAATGTACCATTCATTTTATTAATTTTAA